>NW_016975617.1:0-587 GCF_001483705.2 Eufriesea mexicana | reverse complement strand
ATCTATATTTGCATCATTGACGTTATTAAATATAAGAGGCATCGTTTGATATTTTACATCGATGCTTTATCACATAGCTATTTCAAAGGTGCAACATTTTCCTTTCCCGCTATAAAAATACCTAGCACATCCGGCTGCAGCCAACTTCCAGTTGGTGGCAAGCGGGCATAACAGTAACATCGTGCAATATTCTCCCGCGTCAAAATAAAACATTAAATCTCAGAACGTTTCGTGAAGTAGTGATATCGCTGATTGACGTCTTAATTACTTTATGAAGTTCAGGATTACTAACTGTGAACATTTCTACGGTGGTAATATACTACATGTGAAAAAAAGTTATGTTACATAGTGTAAATCGTATAACGATACACGTGGGAAATAAAGTGGTGTGAGTGAATGCCGTATCCTATGATACTACCGCATTGTCCGTTATTATCGGCTATAGAAGATTCTAGATTTCGACAGTTCGTTGGAATATTTGATCAACATCACTCTCAATAGACAGCTTTTTAATAGTTTTTTCCATTTTTCTTCGATCTTGACATTCCATTGCAACATAGTTATGTATTATCTCTTTTACATTCTAA
>NW_016975616.1:0-258 GCF_001483705.2 Eufriesea mexicana | reverse complement strand
AAAGTCCGATTAGGTTAGGTTAAGTTAGATTTGGTTACGTTAGGATAGGCTCGGATAGGTTCGTATTGGTAATGTTTGGTTAGGCAGGTTACATTAAGTTTTGTGAGATTAGGTTAGGTTAGGTTAGATTATGTTATGTCGGGTTAGGATAAAATGGGTTAGGTTAAGTCCGGTTACGTTAGGTCGGCTTAGGTAAGGTTAGATCGGGTTACGTTATGTTAGGTTCGGATAGGTTAGGGTATTTTAGGTTAGCTCGGG
>NW_016975615.1:433-653 GCF_001483705.2 Eufriesea mexicana | reverse complement strand
CTATTGAATCTGCTTGGAAAATTCAACTTTATTTACATTTTCGACTAATATCGTGCTGAGCTATCTTCCTTGCATAAATAAGGAGGAAAGATTCTCTTGGCGTGCTATTGCTATTGCGTTGCTATAGGATCTCGTTGGAAAATTCAATTTTATTGTCATTTTCGACTAATATCTTTCTGAGTTAACTTTCGTGCATAAATAAGGAGGAAAGATTCTATTG
>NW_016975615.1:0-422 GCF_001483705.2 Eufriesea mexicana | reverse complement strand
AGCCATTGCATTGCTATAGGATCCCGTTGGAAAATAAAATTTTACTGACATTTTCGACTAATATCGTAGTGAGCTTACTTTCTTTCATAAATAAGGGGGAAAGATTTTATTGGCGTGCTATAGCCATTGGAATGCTATAGAATCTGCCTGGAAAATTCAATTTTATAGTTATTTTCTACTAGTATCGTGTTGAGCTAGCTGTCTTGCATAAATAAGGCGGAAAGATTCCATTGACATGCTGTAGACACTGCATTGCATCAGGATAAGGATGGAAAATTCAATTTTATTGAATATTTCCTCTCATATAGTGGTGAACTATCTTTGTTCCATAAATAAGGGGGAAAGATTCTAGTGGCGTGTTATAGCAATTGCACTGCAGTATAATAGGGCAGGAAAAGACAATTTTATAGACATTTTCCGCT
>NW_016975614.1:0-590 GCF_001483705.2 Eufriesea mexicana | reverse complement strand
ACCATACGTAGGCTAACTAAACCTAACGAGACGAGGCCAGTATTGCTGGCCTCCGCAGCGCCACGCAGAACATACCAGAGCACAGTAGAGCGCGGACATCCGCCGAAAAACATTGCTACATTGTAGAGCACAAAAGTGAAAGCCAGTCCCCCTAACCCAACCAATCGTAACGTAACCAAACGTAGCCTAACCCAACATAACGAGGCACTACCACTGTTGGTGGCCTCCCGAGTGTCAAGCGGAACATATTATAGGAGAGTAGAGATAAGAAATCCATGGGATCGCAGTGAAAAGCCGAAAAACTTAAGCTACTCAGACCTCACCGTAGCTCCCATAACCTGACTAAACGCAGCCTGTATGTAACTAACGTGTCTATACCACTACTGCTGACCCCCCTACAGCCAACCAGAATATACTAAAGCGCAGTAAGGCGCTGAAATCCGCCGCACTGCAGTGTATAGCACAAGCGTCGAAGATATCCTAACCCAACCTCATGTAGCCTAACACAACCAAACGTAGCCAGACAAAACATAACGTGCTGGGACCCATGTTGCTGCCCTCCACAGTGCCCAGCAGAACATATTAGAGCA
>NW_016975613.1:260-570 GCF_001483705.2 Eufriesea mexicana | reverse complement strand
TATCACGCGAGCTAACAACGAGAGCAGAAAATTACAGTCACGAGACAGTGGTGAGGATAAAATCAAGCGAAAATGGAATTGAAGGAGGGTGTGACTGAGGAATCTGTTACATGTCCCAAACTTAAATGCAAATTTGATATCTGTTTCAAGAATCACAGTCTGTGGTTATAATCTGAGATTTGGGGAGTATGGTGGAGATATCTGTTAATCTCTGCGTTTATGTTGTTTAAATTTTTTCAATCATCGGTCGAATTATTAGTAAATTATCCTCCTTTCAGTCGCTCTTTTGACTAATGTGGATTTTTATAAT
>NW_016975613.1:0-226 GCF_001483705.2 Eufriesea mexicana | reverse complement strand
AATGAATTAACAATTCTAGAATATCTTTATTTATCCTAAAACATATTGATGAATTTCAAGACGATACAATTCGATTTGATTCCAGTTTTTATCTTTCATATTTGATGAGTTTACAATAATTTGCCAATTAAATTCTGCTACTGTTATTTTTCTATGTTTCTTGAATTATGTATTTTTATTGCATTTTTTATATTTAGTTCCTTACATTTCTCCTTCCACTGGAAAA
>NW_016975612.1:0-647 GCF_001483705.2 Eufriesea mexicana | reverse complement strand
CGTGCCGAGACCACTATTGCTGGCACCCGCAGAGCCGGGCAGAATATGCTAGAGCACAGTAGAACGTAGGAAACGACCGCAATGCTGTGCATAGCACAAAAGACAAAGGCAACCTAGCCAAACATAATATAACCTAACCTAACCAAACGTAACTTGCCGCGATCACTATTATTTTACATTTGCGAGGTTGGGTTAGGTATTGTTCGATTATGGTAGCCATGACCTTCGTCCATACACTATGTTTCTCTGGATTTCTGGACTCTCCTCTCAATTAGTCTCTGCTGGTCGGCTCTGGAGTGGTCAGCAGTAGTGGTCACGGCACGATAGGTTGAGTTAGTGTGCGTTTGGCTGTGCTACGCTCTGTTATATTAGGACAGTGTCGCACTGACTTCCTTGCTACGTGCTGCTATTCGAAGTGTTTCGGCTCCCTACTGTACTCTAACATCTTCTACTTGTCTCTAGGTCAGAAATTGTGGTCTCGGCACGTTAGGATGTTTTCGGTTACGTTTGGTTAGTTAAGGTTACGCTCTGTTCGGTTAGGACAGCTTTGACTTTTGTGCTATACACTGATATTTGATGGATTCCTGCACCCTACGTTGCTCTGCTATACTCTGGTCGGCACGCGGATGGCCAGCAATAGTGGCCTC
>NW_016975611.1:0-951 GCF_001483705.2 Eufriesea mexicana | reverse complement strand
GGTTAAGCTTGGGTAGCATTGCCCTTTCTGATATACACCGCGATCCTATGGATTTCTGCGTTCACCTCTCCACTAATGTGTTCCGCTTGTCTCTGGGGTGGCCAGCAATACTAGTCGCCGCAGATTACGTTGTGTTAGGATACATTCGGTTATGTTACGGTTGGTTAGGCTAGGAGCGGAAAGCATTGACTTTATAGCTATAGTCTGCTAATACGTTGATTTCTGCGACCTACGGTGCCCTAGTTTTCTCAGCTTGTTAGTGGGATGGCCAGTAATAGTGGTCACGGCTCATTATGTTTAGTCACGTTACGTTCGGTTAGGTTGTGTTAGGCTAAGTTTGGTTAAGGCAGATTTAGCGTTTGCGACGAACGCTGCTATAAGGTGGATATCTGGGCCCTACTGTGTTCTAGTATGCCATGCTTGGCTCTGGGGTAGGCAGCAATAGCGGTCACTGCACGTTAGGTTAAGTTATGCCATGTTTGGCTATGTTCTGTTTGTTTAGTTATGGTTTGGGTAGCTATGCCTTTTCATATATACACTGCGATCGGTGCTGTACACTGTTATTCGGTGGACTTTTGCACTCTACCGTGCTGCAGTATGTCCTGCATGGCTGTGGGGCGGGCAGCAATAGCTGTCTGGGCACGTTAGTTTGAGTTAGACTATGTTAGGTTGTTTTCTGTTCTTTTGGGGTAGGTTTCGCTGGCTCTGACTTTTCTGATATACATTGCATTTCTAAGGATTTCTGAGCTCTATTCTCCACTAATGTGCTCTGCTTCGCTCTGGGGAAGGCAGCACTAGCGGTCACGGCACGTTAGGTTGAGTTAGATTACGTTTGGTTACCTTGCGATTGGTTAGGTTACGAGTAGATAGCTTTGACTTTAGAGATATAGTTCGCTATTAGGTTGACTTTTTGCGTCCAACAGTGCTCTAATAATTTCAGTTTGTCTCTGT
>NW_016975610.1:0-493 GCF_001483705.2 Eufriesea mexicana | reverse complement strand
ATTCACACAAGAACAGTGTACAGCACAAAAGTCAAAGCTATCATATCCTAACCTGTCGAAACGGAACGTAACCAAACGTAACCTAACACATCCTAACGTGTAGCGACCAGTACTGCTGTCCATTGCTGTCCTCCACAGAGCCAAGCAGAGCATAATAGAGGAGAGTGGAGCGCAGAAGTCAATAGAGTCACAGTGTATAGCAGAAAAGTCGAAGTTATCGACACCTAACCAAAGCCAAGGTAGCCCAACCAAACGTACCCTATCTTAACCTGTCGTGCCGAGAGCACTATTACTGGCTTCCCCAGAGCCAAGCCGAACATACTGGAGCACAGGAGAGCTTAGAAGTACACCGAAAAGCAGCGTATACCACGAAAGTCAAATCTATCCAAACCTAACCCAAATTAACATTACGTAACCGAACGTAACCTAACTTAACGTAACGGTCCGAGACAACAATTACTGGCTTTCGAGATTCGTGCAGAGTATAGTAGAA
>NW_016975609.1:0-784 GCF_001483705.2 Eufriesea mexicana | reverse complement strand
ACCTTTCTTTCATGAATAAGGAGGAAGGATACAATTGGCGTGCTATATCCATTGCAATGCTGTAGAATCTTGCTGGAAAATTCAATTTTGCTGACATTTTCTACTGATATCGTGGTGAGCTAACTTCCTTGCACAGGTAAGGAGGAAAGATCATTTTGGCGTGCTATTGCCACTGCAATTCAGTAGAATCTGGCTGGAAAGTTCAATTTTGTTGACATTTTGGACTACTATCGTGGTTAGCAAACTCTCTTACATAAATACGGCGGAATGATACTATTGGCGTGCTGTTGCATTTGCAATGCTATAGAATCAGGATGGAAAGTTCAATTATATTGACAGTTTCGACTAATATCGTGGTGAGCTAATTTTGTTGCATAAATAAGGAGAAAAGATTCTATTGGTTTGCTATAGCCATTGCAATGATATAGATTGTGGCTGGAAAATACAATTTTGTTGACATTTTGGACTACTATCGTGGTTAGCAAACTCTCTTACATAAATACGGCGGAATGATACTATTGGCGTGCTGTTGCATTTGCAATGCTATAGAATCAGGATGGAAAGTTCAATTATATTGACAGTTTCGACTAATATCGTTGGGAGCTATCTTTTTTGCATAATAAAGGATGGTAGATACTATTGGCGTGCTTTAGCCTTTGCAATGCTGTACAACCTCTATAGAAAGTTCAATTTTATTGACATTTTCGACTAATATCGGGGCGAGCTAACTTCCTTGCATTAGTAAGGGGGAAAGAGACTATTTGCGTGCTATAGCCTTTGCAAT
>NW_016975608.1:0-293 GCF_001483705.2 Eufriesea mexicana | reverse complement strand
TTGGCTCCGCTGACGCCAGCAACTGTGGTCTCCGCACGTTACGTTGAGTTAGGCTACGTTCTG
The DNA here is from genome assembly GCF_001483705.2 of Eufriesea mexicana. Taxonomy (NCBI): domain Eukaryota; kingdom Metazoa; phylum Arthropoda; class Insecta; order Hymenoptera; family Apidae; genus Eufriesea; species Eufriesea mexicana. The sequence goes on along the minus strand of NW_016975608.1, from coordinate 230 downwards.
GTGGGTTGGGTTGGGACAGGTTAGGTTGGGATACCTTCCACTATTGTGCTATACATTGCAATGCGGTGGAATTCTGCGCTCTGCTGTGCTCTGGTGTGTTCTGCTTGGCTCCGTGTCGGCGAGCAGTAGTGGCCTCGGCTTGTTAGGATAAGTCAGGTTACTTATGTCTATGCTACATTCGGTGAGGCTAGGTCAGGGTAGCTCTGACTATTGTGCTATGCAATGGAATT
>NW_016975607.1:0-592 GCF_001483705.2 Eufriesea mexicana | reverse complement strand
CTGGGGAGGACAGCAATCATCGTTTCGGAAGGTTATCCTTTGTCAGGTTACGTTTGCTTGTGTTGCGATTGTTTACGTTAGCAAAGGATAGCTCCAACTTTTGTGCTATGCACTGATATTCGGTGCACTCCTGCGTTCCACTATTCTCTAATGAATTCTGCTTGTCTCTGGGAGGCCAGCAATGTTGGTAGTGGCACGTTTATTTGATTCAAATCACGTTTCGTTATGTTAGGTTTGGTTAAGTTTGGATAGGATATCTTTGACTTTTGTGTTTAGAAATGATATTCGGAGGAACTCTGCGCTCTTTGTAGCATATTCTGTTTGGCTCTGGAGAGGCCAGAAATCGTGGACGGGGCACGTCAGGTTTTGTTATGTTACGTTTTGTTATGTTACGATTGGCTAGGGTAGGGGGCGATGTCTTTGACTTTTGCTGTATACACTGTTATTCGGTGGATATCAGCGATCTGCAGTTCTGCATTACGTTTTGCTTGGCACAGGGAAGGGAAGCAATAGTGGTCTCGGCCAGTTGTGTTGGGTTGTGTTGCGTTCTGTTATTTTATATTTGGATAGGTTCGGCTAGGGTAGAATTTGA
>NW_016975606.1:0-657 GCF_001483705.2 Eufriesea mexicana | reverse complement strand
TAATATCGTGGTGAGATAATTTTGTTGCATAAATAAGGAGGAAAGATTCTATTGGCATGCTATGGCCATTGCAATCCTACAGAATCTGCTTGGAAAATTCAATTTTATATTTGACATTATCTACTAATATCGTGGTGAGCTAATTTTGTTGCATAAATAAGGAGGAAAGAATCTGTTGGCATGCTATAGCCATTCCAATTCTATAGAATCTGACGGGAAAATTCAATTTTATGGACATTTTCGATTAATATCGCGGTGAGCTAATTTTGTTGCATACATAAGGTGGAAATGTTTTATTGGCATGCTATAGCCATTGCAATGCTATACAATCTTACTGGAAAATTCAATTTTATGTACATTTTCGACTATTATCGTGGTGAGCTAGGTTTCTTGCATAAATAAGGAGGAAAGACTCTATTGGCATGCAATACCCATTGCAATGCTATAGAATCTGACAGGAAAAGTCAATTTTATTGACATACTCGACTAATATCGTGGTGAGGTAATTTTGTTGCATAAATAAGCAGGAAAGACTCTATGGGCACGCTACAGGCATTTCAGTACTTTAGAATCTGACAGGAAAATTCAATTTTTTAGACATTTTCGACTAATATCATGGAGAGCTGGTTTTGTTGCGTAAATAAGGAGGAAGGATTC
>NW_016975605.1:0-1191 GCF_001483705.2 Eufriesea mexicana | reverse complement strand
AATTATGTAGATGAGGAAATTAAAATGGTAAAATCTCCCAATTTAAATAATTTGTACACTGTAATAAAAAATGCATGAAAGAACATTTCATTCGACCGATGCATCATATTTATTAATTCTATGCCTCGTCGCTGTGCTGTGATGATAAAAAATAAAGGTGGTCCAACAAAATATTGATTACTAGTTATCAATGTGTTGTATTAGTAAGAAAATTTATATTCAAAAAATAAAGTAAGTTACTTCTTTAAACATAATTGGTGTTTCCCCGTTTTCGACAATGTATCTTTTTTTTATTAAGAATCAGACAATTTTTTATTAAGAATTATACAAACTATACTCATAAATGAAGTTAAGTAATCGTACTTTCAACATATTCAAACAGAAAAGGAGAAATATTAGTATTACCATTAGGACACTGCATTAAATATGAAAAATACTTTCTCCCTATTTATATGTTTGCTACTGTATGTAAATGATGTAATGTACTAGCGTTGCGTAGTGTTAAGAATTTAATGTGTGCCAAAGAAAAAACTTAAACGCGAGTTTAAAATGAAAGATTTCGGTGCAATAAAAAGTATCTGAGGGATTAAAGTTGAAAGAAATAGACCAACTGTGGACATGAGATTAACGCAAGAAAATATCATCTTTTGGCAAAATTTAGCATGAAGAATGCAAAACCGATGGCGACTTCAATGGAATCAAACGTTAAGTTAACTAGGAAAGACGGACCTACAGTATGTGGCAAAAATACAGCACACTTTGTAATTTAAATAAAAATTTTATACGTAGTTGAAAATGATTATTTCTGATGTAGTGTACTAGTTACAAATTTTTGCTGAAACTATTTCTATTTAAATTGTAAACAGTAGCCTTCGAAGATATAGCTCAAAAAGTAAACAAAGCGCTTATTGTCGCAACAGAATGACAACACAGTCTAAAGTTTTTTCAATTTCAGTCGTCTGAGTTGTGGAACTGGGCATATTACATCGTATTCTGTTGTAATTTGTGTTTATAATATTTATCTAAAACACTAAGAGTAATAAGACGCAATAAAAAATTAAATGACGGTGGAATACAAACACTTAAAGCATTAAAACAAGAGAATTTTTCAACCTCAAAAATTGCTTTTATTGTGCACTTCTAATTTTACCTCTGCAACAAGACAACTTGAAGCTGGTGTAAATAGAAATA
>NW_016975604.1:398-958 GCF_001483705.2 Eufriesea mexicana | reverse complement strand
TAGCTTGGTGAATACATCGCCTAACGCTTTCAATCCAATGGCAAGTATATCCACCTACTTGCCGGAGAACAGGTCTATTCAAAATCTATAACCTTTTATAGCATGGTGAATAGATCTCCTATCGCCTCCAATCCAATGGCAAGTACAGTCATCTTCTTGCCAGAGAATAGGTCCACTCAAAATCAATAATCTGTTATAGCTTCGTGAATAGATCGCCTAACGCCGTCAATCCAATGGCAAGTATATCCACCTACCTGCCAGACACCAGGTCTTTTCAAAATCTATAACCTTTTATAGCTTGGTGAATATATCGCCTGTCGCCTCCAATCTAATGGCAGGTACAGCCATCTTCTTGCCAGAGAATAGGTCTATTCAAAATCAATAATCTGTTATAGCTTGGTAAAGAGATCGCCTATCGCCTTCAACCCAATGGCAAGTACGGCCTTCTACTTGCCATAGAATAGGTATATTCAAAGTATATAATCTGTTTTAGCTTGGTGAATAGGTCGCCTAACGCCTTCAAACAATGGCAAGTACAGCCATCTACTTGCCAGAGAATA
>NW_016975604.1:0-245 GCF_001483705.2 Eufriesea mexicana | reverse complement strand
ATGGCAAGTACAGCCATCTACTTGCCAGAGAATAGGGCTATTCAAGATATATAATCTGTTATAGCTTGGTGAATACATCGCCTAACGCCTTCTATCCAATGGCAAGAACAGCCATCTACTTTCCAGAGAAGAGGTGAATTCATCATCCATTACAAGTTATAGAATGCAGAATAGATCGCATCACGCCTTCAAACAAATCGCAAGTACAGCCATCTACTTGCCAGAGAATAGGTCTATTCAAAATC
>NW_016975603.1:0-514 GCF_001483705.2 Eufriesea mexicana | reverse complement strand
CCACCTACTTGCCAGAGAATAGGTCTATTCAAAATAAATTATCTTTTATAGCTTTGTGAATAGGTCGCCCAACGCCATCAATCTAATGGCAAGTACAAGTCTGTAGTTGCCAGTAAATAGGTCTATTCAAAATCTATAACCTCCTATAGCTTGGTTAATAGATCGCCGACCGCCTTCAATCCAATGGCAAGTACACCCATGTACTTGCAAGAGAATAAGTCTTTTCAAAATCAATAATCCGTCATAGCTTGGTGATTAGATCGCCTAACGCCTTCAATCCAATGGCAAGTACAGCCATCTTCTTGCCAGAGAATAGGTCTATTCCAAATCTATAACCTCTGCTATAGCATAGTGAATAGATCGCCTAACGCCTTCAATCCAATGGCAAGCACAGCCATTTACTCGCCAGAGAATGAGTATATACAAAACCTATAAGCTGCCATAGCTTGGGGATTAGATCGCCTCTCGCCTGCAATCCAATGGCAAGTACAGCCATGTACTTGACAGGGAATAA
>NW_016975602.1:0-1040 GCF_001483705.2 Eufriesea mexicana | reverse complement strand
TCCATATATCCTGCCAACTACATATTACCATCCATACATCCATCCATCCATACGCCCATACATACTTACATCCATACATCCATGCATATATATATATATATCCGTACATCCATTTACCCGTACATCCATACATTCGTAAATCCACACATACGTACACCAATACATCCATGCATCCATACATCCATACATCCATACATCCATACATACTTACATACACGTATCCATTCGTACATCCGTCCAACCATACATCCATACATCCACACACCCATAAATCCATCCATCCATCCATAAATCCATACATCCACACATCCATAAATCCATCCATCCATACATATTTTCTTTCATACATCCATCGATACATACAGCCATACATACATACATCCGCACATCCATACATACATCCGTTCGTAGACCCATACATCCATACTTCCATACATCCGTCCACCCATACATACATCCATCCAAACATCCATAAATCCACAGATCCATGCATCCAGAAACCGTACAACCTCACAACCATCCATCCATACGTACATCCATACGAATATCCATACATCCATACATACATCCATAGATATATACATACACACATACATCCATTCATCCATCCATACATCCATACATCCACAAATCCATAAATCCATCCAACCATACATACATCCATACGTCCATCCATACATACATCCATACATCCATACATCCTTACATATATACATCCGTACATCCATTTACCCGTACATCCATCGATACATACATCTATCCATCCATACATCCGTCCATCCATACATCCACACATCCTCACATCCATATATCCATCCATCCATACATCCATCCAACCGTACATACATCCTTCCATACTCTGATACAGCAGTTCATCCATCCATCTGTCTATACATCCATACATCCATACATACATCAATACATACATCCACACATACACAAACACATTCGTCCACAGACACATTCATACACACATGCTTCCATACATCCATACATTCATACATACATACATACATCCACACAATCGTCCATACATGCAT
>NW_016975601.1:0-524 GCF_001483705.2 Eufriesea mexicana | reverse complement strand
CTCTAACAACGAAATTCTTTTACAAACTAACTAATATATTAAATCCATAATATTATTCACACATACTAAAATTTCTTCCAATATTTTATTATCATTTTTAACTTTTGAATTAATCGACGATCGATAAACCCATACAAAATTTATTTAATATAAAATTGAAGAAGGGAGATTCTAACAACGAAATTCCTTGACAAGTTACTTGATATATTAAACCCATAATATTATTCACACACATACTAAAATTTTCTCCAATATTTTATTATCATTTTTAACTATTATTAAATTAATCGACGATTGATAAACCCATACAAAATTTATTTAATATAAAGTCAGTAAAGGAAGATTCTAACAACGAGATTCCTCGTTAAATTATTATATTAAATCCATAATATTCTCCATATACACACTAAAATTTTCTCCAATATTTTCTTACCATTTTTAACTATTATTGAATTAAACATATACAAAATTTATTTAATATAAAGTCAGTAAAGGAAGATTCTAACAACGAGATTCCTCGTTAA
>NW_016975600.1:0-975 GCF_001483705.2 Eufriesea mexicana | reverse complement strand
AGTCCAGCAATACTGAAAGCGGTACGTTAGGTTTAGTTAGATTACGTTCGGTTAGGCACGGCTGGGTTGGAGCAGAGTAGGAGAGCTTTGACATTTCTGCTATGCACTGCGCTTTTATGCCTTTCCGCGCAATACTCTACACTAACATTCCCTGCTTGTCTCTGCTGGGGCAAGCTGTAGTGTTCGCGGCACGGTTGGTTCAGCTAGGTTACGTATGTTTATGTTGCGGTAGTTTGGGATAGTAGGGGACAGCTTTGTCTCTTGTGCCATACACTGCATTTCGTAGGATTTCTGCGCCCTACAGTGCTCCAATATTTTGAGCTTGGTTCTGGAAGTGCCACGAATGGTCTCGGTACTTTATGTTGAGTTAGGCTACATTCGATTAGGTTAGGTTTGGCCTGGTTATGTCAGGACATCTCTGAATTTTGTGCTTTACGCTGCAAAACGGCGACCTCCGGCAGTCTGCTTTTGTCTTGTATATTCTGCTTCACCTTGCGAGGTCAGCAACAGTGGTGTAGGCACGTTTGATTGTGTTACGTACGCTTGGTTATATAATGATTGGTTCGGTTAGGCCAGGATAGCTTTGACATTTGCGCTGTACACAGTTATTCTGTCGATTTCTGTACTTTACTGCGCTCTAGTGTCTTCTGCTGGGCCTGGAGGTGTCAGGAGTAGTTACGTTCGGTTATGTTATGCTTGATCAGGTTTGGCAATGATATCATTGACTTTTGTACTGTACGCTGCTAGTCGGTGGTTTTCTTCGGCTTATTGTGCCCTATTATGCTCTGGTAGGCTCTGCTGCGGCCAGCAATAGTTGTCGCGTCACGTTAGGTTGAGGCAGGTTGCGTTTGGTTACGTTAGGCTACGTTGGGTTAGGTTAGGATAGTTTGGGCTCTTGTGCGGCACACAGCCATTCTATGGACTGCTGCTCTCAGCAGTGCTCCATTACACGCCGCTTTGCTTTCGTGAGGCCAG
>NW_016975599.1:0-274 GCF_001483705.2 Eufriesea mexicana | reverse complement strand
GCTATGGGTATTTACAGCTGACAGTACGTTCGTTTCTTAGAGCATCCGTCGGCAGAGCTCTGTGGCCGTTGGATTTATATGTTCAACGATGACTTATGTTTCATTGGAATTATGGAAAGACAAAGGACAGACCCACTACCGCTCGAGATATTAACAACTGACGACTAAGTGCTGAATACAGCCATCATCACGATACTGCAACCGTTGGGTTGACCTGTTCTGTGATGTTTTAAATTCCGCAGTGTCTCTGAAGTGATCGATGTATGCATCAGTT
>NW_016975598.1:0-634 GCF_001483705.2 Eufriesea mexicana | reverse complement strand
AGCCTAACCTAACCAAACTTAGTCTAGCTAACCCTAACGTGACGAGTCGATTATTCCTGGCCTTCCCCCGGTCGAGCAGCGTACAGTAGAGCAAAGTAGAGCGCAAGCATCCTCCGTACAGCAGCGTATAGCGCAAAAGTCAAAGCTGCCACGACCTAACCTAACAAAAACATAGCATATCCAAACGTAACCTCACTCCACCTAACCGCCCTACACCATATTGCTGACCACCCAGAGCCAAGCAGAATATACTACAGCACATTGGATCACAGACATCCGCTGCATTTCAGTGTATAGCGCAAGGGTCAAGGGTATCCTAACCTAACCTTACCTAATCTAACACAAACGAATTTTGCCTAACGCAGTTTCACGAGGCAAGGCCACAATTACTGTCCTTCCCAGAGCCAAGCTGAACCTATCAGATTACAGTAGAGCCCAGAAATTCACCGCATATCAGTGTACATCGCAAAAGTCGAAGGTAACTGAAGCTAATACAAACAAACCTAACCTAACCTATCGTAACCTGACTCCACATAACGCGAAGCGACATCTTGTTCTGAGCTTCCCATGACAAAGCAAAGCACAGAAGATCGCTGTACACGGCAGAAATCCACCGAATAGCAGTGTATAGCCC
>NW_016975597.1:0-580 GCF_001483705.2 Eufriesea mexicana | reverse complement strand
ATGGATGAATGGTTGAATGGATGGATGGATGTATGGATGTATTGTGGTATGGATGGACGGATGTATGGATGTATGGATGTATGGATGTACATATGTATGGAATGTTGGATGTATGGATGTATGTATGTCCGGGTGGATGAATGGTTGGGTGGTTGAACTGAAGAGTGGGTGAAAGGATGGGTGGAAGACCGGATGCATGGATGGATGGATGTATGGATGTATTGTGGTATGGATGGACGGATGTATGGATGTATTGTGGTATGGATGGACGGATGTATGGATGTATTGTGGTATGGATGGACGGATGTATGGATGTATTGTGGTATGGATGGACGGATGTATGGATGTATTGTGGTATGGATGGACGGATGTATGGATGTATGGATTGATGGATGTACGGATGGTTGGATTTATGGGCGTACGCATGTGTGGATGAAAGGATGCATGGACGGATGGTTGTATGAACGGATGCATGGATGGATGGATGGCTGTATGGATGAATGGATGTATGGATGCGTCTATGGATGTCTGTGTAAATCTATGTGTCGATGCAGTTAAAGATGTATGTATGGATGTACGT
>NW_016975596.1:0-470 GCF_001483705.2 Eufriesea mexicana | reverse complement strand
AATAAAATTGAATTTTCCAGTCAGATTCTATAGCATTGCAATGGTTATAGCACGCCAATAGAGTCTTCTCTCCTTATTTATGTAATAAAATTAGCTCACCACAATACTAGTCGAAAATGTCAATAAAATTGAATTTTCCAGTCAGATTCTATAGCATTGCAATGGCTATAGCACGCCAATAGAGTCTTTTCTCCTTATTTATGTAATAAAATTAGCTCACCACGGTATTAGTCGAAAATGTCAATAAAATTGAATTTTCCAGTCAGATTCTATAGCATTGCACTGCCTATAGCACGCCAATAGTATCATTTCTCCTTATCTATGTAATAAAATTAGCTCAGCTCGATATTAGTCGAAAATGTCAATAAAATTGAATTTTCCGGTCAGATTCTATAGCATTGGAATGGCTATAGCACGCCAATGGAATCATTTCTCCTTATTTATGTAATAAAATTAGCTCACCACGATAT
>NW_016975595.1:0-516 GCF_001483705.2 Eufriesea mexicana | reverse complement strand
TTTATGGATGGGTTTATGTATGGATGGATGGATATATGGATGGATGTATGTTTGGGTGGATAGGTTTATGGGTGCCTGGACGTGTGGACGGATGGATGTATGGATTGACGGACGTGTGAATGGATTCAGGAATGGATTGTCGGATGCACGGATGTATGTATATATGGATTTATATATGTATGGATGTATGTATGGAATGATGTATGGTTGGATGGAATTATGGATGGATGGATTTATGGATGTACGTATTTATGAATTTTATGAATGTATGGGAATATGGTTGGACGGATGTACGGTTGGATGGATGATTCGATGTATGGATGTATGAATGTATGGATGTATGGTTGTATGGATGTATGGATGTACTGATGTACGAATGTATGTATGTACGGTTGTGTGGATGTATATATGTATGGATGAATGGCTGGATGTATGTACGTATTGATGTATGTTTGGACGTATGGTTGGTTGGATGTATGAGTGGATGGATGTATGGATGGATGGATGTATGGGTGT
>NW_016975594.1:0-4752 GCF_001483705.2 Eufriesea mexicana | reverse complement strand
TGTATGGATGGATGGCTGTATCGATAAATGGATGTATGGATGGATAGAGGTATGTATGGGTGTGTCTACTGATGTATGGATGTATGGATGTCTATATGTATGGATGTATGGATGGATGGATGTATTGATGTATGTATGCTTGTACGGATGGAAGGATGTATGGATCAATCGATGTATGGATGTTTGGATGTATGGATGGATGGATGTATGGAAGGATGGTTGTGTGGGTGGATGGATTTATGGATGTATGGGTGTGTGGATGTATGGATGTATGTACGTATGGATGTTTGAATGTATGGATGTATTTGAGTTGTGTATGTATGCATGTACGAATGTATGGATGTACAGATGCATTGATGTAGGTATGTGTGGGTGGACGAATAGATAGGTGGATGGACGGAAGAAAGGATGAATGTATGGATGTTTGTATGGATGTATGTATGCATGATTATGTATGGATGTATGGTTGCGTGCATCGAAGGGCGTTTGTATGCATGCATGTAAGGATGGATGTATGGAGGCATGTACGGATGTAAGTATGGATACATCTATGGATGTAAGTATGGATGTGTGTATGGATGTATGTATTTATGTATAGGTGGATGTATGTATGGATGTGTGTGGGCGTATGTATGTATATGTAGATGCACGTTTGGATGTATGTATGGATGGATGGTTGTATGGTTGAACGGAGTCAGGGATGTGTGTATGTGTGCATGTATGTATGTACGAATGTAAGGATGTACGGTTGTATCGATGTATGGATATATGTATATATGGATGTATGGATGGATATATGTATTGAACGATGGAAGTATGGATGGGTGCTTGTATGGATGGACGGACGCATGTTTCGATGGATGTATGGATGGGTGGATGTATGGATGGATGGACGTGTGGAAAGATGGACGTTTGGATGGATGTATGTATTGATCAATGGTTGTCTGGATGGATGGATGTATGGATGTATTGCGGAATGGATGGACGGATGTACGGATGTATGGACGTATGGATGTATATATGAATGGATGTATGGTTGTATGGATGTATGGGTTAATGGATGTACGAGTGTATGGATGTACGGATGCATGTATGTATGGATTTGTGCGTGGATGAATGGCTGGGTGGATGGACGTAAGAACGGATGTATGTATGGAGGTTTGTATGGGTGTATGTACGGATGTATGCATGGAAGTATGTATGGATGTGTGTATGTGTGTGTGTATCGATGAATGTATTGATGTATGTATGGATGAATCTATGTGTGTATGTATGGATCTGTGTATTGATGTGTGTATGTATGTATGGTTGTGTGGATGAATGGATGTATGGACGGATGAACGTATGGATGGGTGGATGTATGGATGTATGCATGTATGGATGTATGCATGTATGGATGTATGTATGTACGAATGTATGGATGTAAGAATGTATGTATGCATGCATGTTTGGGTGTATGGATGTGTGGATGTATGGATGTGTGTGTGGATGTGTGGATGTATGTATGTATGGCTGTATGGATCGATGGATGTATGGATTGGTGGACGTATGGATGGATGGGCGTATGGAAGGATGGAAGCACCGATGGATGTATGTATGGATGGATGGCTGTATGGACGGATGGATGTATGCATGGATGTATGTATGGATGTTAAAATGGATGTATGCATATATGTTTGTATGGATGTATGGAAGGACGTATTTATGGATCTATGTGTTGACGAATGTATTGGTGTATGCATGGATGTATGTATTGATGAATGTGTGGATGTATGGACGGATGGATGGATGGATGGAACGATGGACTGTTGTATGGATGAATGGATGGATGGATGTGTGGATCGATGTATGCATGGATGGGTGGAGGTATGGGTGGATGGATGGATGGAAGGATGTGTGCACCGATGGATGGATGTATGGGTGGATGGATTTATGGACGTACGTATGTATAAATGTATGGATGTATGGTTGGACGGATGTACGGATGGATTTATGTATGTATGTATGGATTTATTGATGTACGCATGTATGGATGTACGGATGCATGGATATATGGATATTCGTGTGGATGAATGGATGGGTGGATGGACGGAAGAACGGATGTATGTACGGATGTATGTATGGATATATCTATGGTTGTATGGATGGGTGTGTGTATGCATGTTTGTATGGATTTATGTATGGATGTATGTATGGATGCATGGACGAATATATGTATGAATGTATGGATACGAGAGTGGAAGGGCGTAAGTCTGGATGCATGTATGCATGGATGTATGGAAGCATGTACGAATGTATGTTTGGATATATCTATGGCTGTATGTATTGATGTGTGTATGGCTGTATGTGAGGATGTATGGATGGATGTACCTATGGATGTGTGTGGGCGTATGTATGTATGTGTGGTTGTACGTATGGATGTATGTATGGATTGATGGTTGTATGATTGGACGGGCTTGTGGATGTATGTATGTGTGCACGTATGGGTGTACGAGTGTTGGGATGTACGGATGTATGGATTTATCGGTGTATGTATGTATGGATGTATGGATGGATATATGAATGGAACGATGCATGTATGGATGGTTGCATGTATGGATGGATGGCTGTATCGATAAATGGATGTATGGATGGATAGAGGTATGTATGGGTGTATCTACTGATGTATGGATGTATGGATGTCTATATGTATGGATGTATGGATGGATGGATGTATGGTTAGATGGATTTATGGATGGATGGATGTAGGGTTAGATGGATTTATGGATGCGTGGATGGATGGGTGAGTGTGTGGATGCGTGAATGGAATGGCGAAGGTGCGGATGTATGTATGGGTGGATGTATGGATGTATGTATGAATGTATGTACGGATATATCTATGCATGTATGTGTGGATGAGTGTATGGGTGTATGTATCGATCTATGAATTGATGTATGTATGTATGTATGAATGGATGAGTGTATGGGTGGATGGATATATGGATGTATGTGTTTGTGGGTGTATGGATGTATGGATGGATGGACATATGGATGCATGTATGTATGTAAGTATGTATGTATGTACGTATGTATGGATGTTTGATTGTATGGACGTATTTGAGTTATGTATGTATGTATGCATGTATGGATGTACGGATGTACGCATGTATGGATGTACGGTTGCATGGATGTATGGGTGTGTTGGTGGCTGAATGGATGGGTGGATGGACGGAAGAACGGTTGTATGTATGGATGTTTGTATGGATGTGTGCATGGATGTACGTATGGATGTTTGAATGGATGTATGTATGGATGTATGCATGGATGTATGTAAGAATGTATGTATGGATGCATTATGGATGTTTGTATGTATGTATGTATGGATGTGTGCATGGATGTACGTATGTATGTTTGAATGGATGTATGTATTGATGTATGTAAGAATGTATGTATGGATGTATGTATGGATGAATGTATGCGTGTATGTATGGATCTGTTTATTGATGTATGTATGGATGTATGGGTGTGTGGATGTATGGATGTATGGATGGATGGATTTGTGGATGCATGGGTGTATGGATGGATAGATGTATGGAACTGTGGATTCATGGGTGGGTGCTTGTATGGATGGATGGATGTATGGTTCGATCGATGTATGGAATGGTGGATGCATGTATGGAGGAATGTGTGGAATGATGGATGTGTGCATGGATGTATGTATGGATGTATGTATGGATGTATGTTTGGATGTTTTTATGGGTGTGTGTTTGGATGTATGTATGGATGTATCCAAGAATTTATGTATGAATGTATGTATGAATGGACGTATGTGTGTATGTGTTGGCCTGTGTATTGATGTGTGTATGGATGCATGGATGGATGGATGGATTGGTCGATGTATGTATGGTTGGAAGGGTGAATGTCTCGATGGATGTTATGGATGGACGTATCGAAGTATGTATGTATGTATGGATGTATGTATGGATGGGTGGCGGTATGGATAGATGGAAATGTGGATAGATAGAGGTACGGATGGTCGAATGAACGGATGTATGGATGCGTGGACTTATATATGAGTGGATGTATGGATGGATGGATGTATCGAAGGATAGAGGTACGAATGAATGGATTTATGGACATACGGAAGGTGGAAGTGTTTATGTATGTATGGGTGGATGTATCGATGGATGTATGTATGGATGGATGAATGTATGGATGGTCGGGTGTATGCAGAGATTGAAGTATGGATTGCTGGATGAACGGATGTATGGTTGTATGTGAAGATGTATGAATGGATGTATGCATGAATGTGTGTATTGAGGTTTGTATGGATGTAGGTAAGGATGTTTGTATGGATGTATGTATGGATATATGTATGGATGTATGGATGCGTGCATCGAAGGGCGTTTGTATGCATGCATGTATGGATGGATGTATGGAGGCATGTACGGATGTAAGTATGGATACATCTATGGATGTAAGTATGGATGTATGTATGGTTGGAAGGATGAATGTCTCGATGGACGAATGGATGGATGGATGTGTGGATCGATGTATGCATGGATGGGTGGAGGTATGGGTGGGTGGATGGATGGAAGTATGTATATACCGATGGATGGATGTATGGGTGGATGGATTTATGGATGTACGTATGTATAAATGTATGGATGTATGGTTTGACGGATGTACGGATGGATTTATGTATTTATGTATGGATTTATTGATGTACGCATGTATGGATGTACGGATGCATGGATATATGGATATGCGTGT
>NW_016975593.1:0-1496 GCF_001483705.2 Eufriesea mexicana | reverse complement strand
TATGTACGGTTGTATCTATGCATTTACGTATGGGTGAGCGTACGGGTTTATGTATCGATGTATACATGAATGTATGGTTGTATGTATGGATGGATGTGTTTATGGTTGCATGGATTTATGGGTGTATGGGTGTGTGGATGAAAGGGGGTATGGATGGACGGATGTATGGATGGATGGATGTATGGATCGATAGATGTATGGATGGATGGACGTATGTATGTATGGATGTACGTATGTATGTATGTATTAATGTATGGATGTATTTGAGTTACGAATGTATGGATGTATGTATGTATCGCTGTATGGATATACGAATGTATGGTTGCACGGATGCATGGATGTATGGATGTGTGGGTGGATGATCGGATGTGTGGATGGACAGAAGATCGGGTGTATGTATGGATGTTTGTATGACTGAATGTATGGATGTATGCATGGATGTATTTATGGATGTTTGTATGGATGAATGTATGGATGTATGCATGGATGTTTGTATGGATGCTTGTATGGTTGTAAGTATGGGCGTATGTGTGGTTGTATGTATTGATATATGTATTAATGTCTGGATGGATGGATGGATTGGTGGGTTGATGTATGGACTAATGGATGTATGGATCGATCGATGTATGGATCTATGGATGTATGGATCGATCGATGTATGGATGGGTGGACATATGGATGTATATATGAATGGATGTATGGGCGGATGGATGGATGTATGTATGGATGGATTGAGGTATGGATGGATGTATGTATGGATGTATGTATGGATGTATGGGGGTATGGATGAATGGACGTGCGAATGTATGGATGTACGGATGTATGGATGTTTGGATTTTTATATGTATGGATGTATGGATGGATGGATGTATGTGTCTATGTATGTATGGATGTAATGATGGATTGATGGATTGGTGGACATATGTATGTATGGATGTTTTGTATGGATGAATGTATGGATGTATGCATGGTTGTATGTATGGTTGTTTGTATGGATGTATGTACTGATGTATGTATGGATGTATGTATGTATGTATGTATGGATTTTGAATGGATGGATGAGTGTATGGGTGGATGGAATTATGCATGTATGGGTGTGTGGATATATGGATGTGTGGATGGCTGCAGGTATGGATGGATGGATGTGCGAACGTATGGATGTATGTATGTATGGATGTTGGAAAGTATGGACGTATTTGAGTTATGTATGTATGGATGTATTGATGTACGCATGTATGGATGTACGGATGCATGGATGTATGGATATGTGGGTGGATGAATGGATGGGCGGACGGGCGGAAGAACGGATGTACGTATGGATGTATGTAAGGGTTTATGCATGCATGTGTGTATAGATGTATGTAAGTATATAACTATGTATGTAAGTATGGATGCATGTATGGATGGACGTATGCATGTATGAACGGATGCAGGTAAGTATATATCTATGGATGTAAGTATGGGTGTGGGTATGGATGTATGTATGGATGTATGTA
>NW_016975592.1:326-527 GCF_001483705.2 Eufriesea mexicana | reverse complement strand
GGCATGCGGTTGCCTCCTTCTGCGAAGCGGTTATGTTACAGAAGGATGCGGCGTAGAGAGCCCACGAGCATAGCGCGTGCTCCTCGCGCGTAGGGTGGCGGAGGCTGCAATCGCGGCGCCGGTGGTCGGCGCGCGCACTGTCGGACGTGTTAACGCGATAAACCTCCGCCTTCGTGAGCGACCATGTACCTACGGCCGGGG
>NW_016975592.1:0-282 GCF_001483705.2 Eufriesea mexicana | reverse complement strand
GGCGTGTGGGATCCAGTCTGTTCGAGGGACCGTGGTCCGGGCGCGCGACGTCTTCTGACGGTCGCACGGCGTCCGCACGGTATGTGTGCATTGCGGTGCGGTGGTATGCGTGTCGTGTGTGCCTTTAATCTACCCGTCCCGCGCGCATGGACGTCATCGTTTCGGGTGCCATTTCCCGTCGCGCCGGGAGTGAACTGCGGTCGCGTCGTGGGGTCATCCTGGCAATTGCGTCGGCGCGAAGTCCAGGGCGCACCGAAATGCAAAGGGCTGTCAATCGTAGTG
>NW_016975591.1:0-525 GCF_001483705.2 Eufriesea mexicana | reverse complement strand
GCCTCCATAGAGCCAAGCAGAACATATTAGACCAGAGTAGAAAGCAGAAATGCACCAAATAGCTGTGTATAGTACACAAATCGAAGCTACCTTTGCGGAACGTGTCCTATCATAATACAACGAAACTACAAACTACCGCGCCCCGAACACTATTGCTGTCCTTCGCAGAGCCAAGCAGAGCACGTTAGACGAGAGTGGAGTGTAGAAATCAGTACTATCGCAGTGTACGGCAGAAGACTCGGAGCAATCCAATCGCAACCCAAGCCTGCATATCCCAACCAAACGTAGCATATCTCAACATAACGTCACGCGAACACGATTGCTGGGCTCCCTGCGTACAACCACAGTATGGTGGAGCAGAGTAGAGCGCAGAAATCCACCGAACAAAAGTGTATAGCACGAAAGCTAAAGCTATATTTACCGAACATATCCTATCGTAGTACAAGGAAACGTAACCTAGCCCAAACTACCGCACTGAGACCAATATTGCTTGCATACTCAGGGCCAGGCAGAGCATAGTAGAGC
>NW_016975590.1:0-529 GCF_001483705.2 Eufriesea mexicana | reverse complement strand
TGTTGGTTCAGGCTAGGTTTGGAGAGGATAGCTTTAACCTATTTGCTGAACACTGCTATTCGTCGCATTTCTGCGCTCTACTGTTCTCTAGTGTGACCTGCTTTTGCAGCAATGGCGGTCTCGGCAAGCTAGGTTCAGTCATGCTATGTTTGGATATATTCTGTTGGTATGGGTTAGGCTTGGGTAGCTTTGACTTTTCTGATATGCACAGCGATTATAAGGATTTCTGCATTCTACTCTCCGCTGGCGTGTTCCGCTTGATCATGTGGAGGCCAGCAAATGTCGTCGCAGCACGTTAGCATGAGGTCGGGTATGTTTGGTTGTTACGTTTGGTTACGTTAGGAGAGGGTGGCTCTGTCTTTGGTGCTATAGTCTGCTATTAGGAGGATCCCTGCCACATACAGTGATTTCATATTTCCACCTTAGCTCTGGGAAGGTCTCGGTAAGTTAGGTTGAGTCAGGTTAAGTTTGGTTATAATGCGTTGGTTTGTGTTAGGCTTGGGTAACTTTGACTTTTCTGATTCACACT
>NW_016975589.1:0-643 GCF_001483705.2 Eufriesea mexicana | reverse complement strand
GAACAGCTGTCGCGGGAAGTTGTGGTTACCTATGCTGTGTTTGGTTAGGCTAGGTTAGGTCAGTTAAGGTTAGGATATCTTCCACTTTTGTGATATACACTGATATTCATATATTCGGTGGATTTACGCGCTCTATGTTACTCAACTATTTTCAGCTCGACTCAGGGGAGGCCGGCAATAATGGTCTCGGCACTCTATGTTGAGTTACACTACCTTTGGGTAGGCTAGGTTTGGCCAAGTTATGTCAGGGTATCCTTCACTTTTGTGCTATGCACTGCAATGCTGCCGTTTCCTTCGCACTACAGGGCAATAGTATATTCTGATGGGCTCTGGGGAGGCGAGCAATGGTGGTCTCGGCGCGTCAGGTTCAGAAAGATTACGTGTGTTCATGATACGCTTGGTATAGTTAGGATTCAATAGCCCGGACTTTTGCGTTGTGCACAGCTATTCGGTGGATATCTGCTCTCTGCCATGCTCCAGTATGTTCTGCTTGGCACTGGGAAGGCCTGCAATATTGGACTCGTCACGTTATGTTATGCTGCACGACGTTTATGTAGGCTAGGTTAGGTGAGCTTAGGTGAGGATGTGTTTCAATCTTGCGGTATACACTGCAACTCGGTGGATTCCTGCGCTATAAGTGGCT
>NW_016975588.1:0-615 GCF_001483705.2 Eufriesea mexicana | reverse complement strand
CCACGACAATAGTCGTATATGTGAATAAAATTGGAATTTCCAGACAGATTCTATAGCAATGCAGTTGCTAAAGCACGCCAATAGAATCTTTCCTCCTTATTTATGCAAGAAATAAAACTCATCTATATATTATTCTAAGAAATAAAACTCATCTATATATTATTCGAAAATGTTAATAAAATTGGAATTTCCTGCCAGATTCTATTGCACTGCAATGGCCATAGCACGCCAATAGAATCTTTCCTCCTTATATATGCAAATAGGTCAGCTCACCACGATATTGTCCGAAAATGTCAATAAAATTGAATTTTCCAGCCAGATTATGTATCATTGCAATGGCTGTAGCACGCCAATAGTATCTTTCCACCTTATTTATGTAAGAAAGCTGGCTCACCCCGATGTTTGTCGAACTTATCAATAGAATTATATTTTCCTGCCAGATTCTGTTGCACTGCAGGGCTATAGCACGCCAATAGAATCTTTCCTCCTTATTTATGCAAGAAAGTTAGATCACCAAGACATTCTTTGAAAATGTCAATAAAATTGAGTTTCCCAGCCAGATTCTATTGCACAGCTATGGCCATAGTACGCCAATAGAATATTTCCTCCTTGTTT
>NW_016975587.1:0-227 GCF_001483705.2 Eufriesea mexicana | reverse complement strand
ACTCTATATTAACCTAACCAAACGTGACATAAGCAAACGTGGCTAAGCTTAACCTAACGTGCCGAGACCACTACTGCTGGCATCCCCAGAGCCAAGCAGAATGTAGCAGAGCATAGTAGGTCACAGAAATCCACCGAATAACAGCGTACAGTACGAAATTCAGAGCTACACTGACCAAACTCGACCTAACCTAACATAACCAAACGTAACATAACTCCACCTTACGT
>NW_016975586.1:0-645 GCF_001483705.2 Eufriesea mexicana | reverse complement strand
CAAGTTGTTAATTTCTCGAGCTGCAACGGATCTGTCTTTGGTCCTTCTAGAATGGCTACCGAAACCAGACCGCCATTGAATATATAGATACAACGGATACATTGCTCTGCTGGTGGATGTGCTAGAAACCTTGCGGTCAATTTTAAATACTTCTTGCCATATCCGCAATATGCATTGGCTGCCCTTGACTTGGTTTGCAGTTAAAATCATAACTGAACAGACAAATCCTACGGCAACTGTGCTCTGTTGATGGACGTGCCAAATACCGCGCTGGGATTTTCCCCCCCCCCCATATCTGAAGCATACATGCATCACACTATAGCAACTGTGGAATTTAAATCGTATGTGAACAGAGCAAGCCGACGGCTTCAGTACTGTGCTGATGGCAGTAGTTACCACTGTGTTGTCAGTTATTTGTATCTCGAGCGGTAATGGCTCTGTATTTTGACTCTCTAGAATTGCTGCAGTACCTAAATCATCATTGAACAGATAAATGCAACGGTTACAGTGCTCTATGGGTGGAAGTACAGAGAAAGATACTGTCAATTGCTAATATCTCCACCCACAACAGTAGTATACATCCATTAATTTAGAAATGCTGGTATATTTGAATTATGTGTGTACTATTTAGTCCAACAGCTAAAG
>NW_016975585.1:0-369 GCF_001483705.2 Eufriesea mexicana | reverse complement strand
GGTCAGGGCAGGTCAGGTCACGTCAGGTCAGGTCTCCTCTGGAAAAGTCAGGTCAGTTCAGTTCAGGTCAGGAGATGACTGGTCAGGTCAGCTCATGTCAGATCAGTCAGGACAAGTCAGGTCAGGTCAGATCAAGTCAGGTCAGGTCAGGTCATGTCAGGTCATGTCAAGTCTGGTAAGGTCAGGCAAGGCCAGATCGTGTCCGGTCAGGTCAGTTCAGGTGTGGCCGATTAATGCCAGGACAGGTCGGGTCGAGTCAGCTAATGTCAGGTCAGGTAAGGTCAGGTCAGGTCAGCTCTGGTCAGCTCAGGTCAAGTCAGGACAGGTCAGGTCAGGTCAGCCCAGGTCATGTCAGGTCAGGACAGGTCA
>NW_016975584.1:0-250 GCF_001483705.2 Eufriesea mexicana | reverse complement strand
TTACGTTTGGCTAGGTTAGGATAGACTATTTGGTCTTTTGTGCTATACGACGCTATTCGTTGAGTTTCTGTGATCTATTGTGCTCTGATACACTCTGATTGGCTCAAGGGAGGCGATCAGTAGCGGTCGCAGCACGTTATGTTGAATTAGGCTACATAAGGTTAGGTTTGGTTAGGCCTGGTTGGGCTAGTATATCCTTGACTATTGTGCTGTACACTGCAATGCGGCGGACTTCTGCGCACTACTGTGC
>NW_016975583.1:0-499 GCF_001483705.2 Eufriesea mexicana | reverse complement strand
ATCCATCCATACATCCATACATACGTACATCCGTAAATTCGTACATCCGTACGTCCATACAGCAATACAACCATACATCCATACATGCATACATACATACTCAACCATACATTCATACATACATACATCCATACACGCATACTTCCATACATCCATACATCCTTACATCCATCCATCCATACATTCATGCAATCATACATCCAAACATTCATGCATCCATACATCCAAAAATTAATCCATCCACACCTCCATCCATCCATACATCCATCACTCCATACATCCATACATATATACATCCATCCATTCACACATCCATACATCCATCCATACATACATCAATCCATCCATACCTCAATCCATGCATACATTCATTCATCCGTTCATCCATTCATCCGTACATCCGTCCATCCATACCTCTATCCATCCATACAACCAACCATCCATACGGCCATCAATCCATACATTCATCCATCCATACACCAATTCGTCCATACATCCA
>NW_016975582.1:446-694 GCF_001483705.2 Eufriesea mexicana | reverse complement strand
ATTGAAATTTCCAGCCAGACTCTACTGCACTGCAATGTCTACAGCAAGAAAATGAAATCATTCATCTTTTTTTATGCAAGAAGGTTAGCTCACAACGATATTAGTCGAAGCTGTCAATAAAATTGAATTTTCCAGCACGATGCTGTAGCATTGCAATGTCTATAGCAAGCCAGTAGAATATTTTCTCCTTATTTGTGCAAGATAGCTAGCTCTCCACGATATTAGTCAAAAATGTCAATAAAATTGTG
>NW_016975582.1:0-302 GCF_001483705.2 Eufriesea mexicana | reverse complement strand
CATTGCAATGCCTATAGCACGCCAATTGTATCTATCCACGTTATATATGCGAGAAAGCTAACTCACCACGATATTAGCCGAAAATCTCAATAAAACTGAATTTTCCAAACTCATTCAACATCATTGCAATGTCTATAGCACGCCAGAAGGATCTACCCTGCTTATTTAGGCAAGAAAGATAACTCACCACGATAATAGTCGAGACTGTCAATAGTATTGAACTTTCCAGCCAGATTCTCTAGCATTGCAAAGCCTATAGCATGCCAATAGTATCTTTCCTCCTTACCTACGCAAGGAAGCTA
>NW_016975581.1:0-591 GCF_001483705.2 Eufriesea mexicana | reverse complement strand
TAGGTTCAGCTAAGCTACGTCCTGTTATGTTACATATGGCTGCGTCAGGATATGGTAGCTTCATCTAATGTGCTATGCACGGCGGTTCTATTAATATCTGCCCTCTACTTCCCTCTAATATGTTTCACTTGGCTCTGGTGAGGGCAGCAACAGTCGGATAGGATCGTTAGTTTGGGATTTGTTGCGTCTGGTTGCGTCAGGTTAGCTTAGATTTAGTTTGGATATCCCTTACTTTTTTGCTCTGCACTGCTATTTGGAAGATTCCAGCGTTCTACACTGCTCGGCTATATTCTGCATAGCGCTCGTGAGGCCAGAAATTGCTTTCGTGGCACGTCAGCTTCGGTTTCGTTACGTCTATTTATGTATGTTTAGGTTCGGACATGGTAGCTTTGACTTTTGTGCTATACGCTGATATTCGTTGGATTGCTGCGCTCTACATTTCTCTACTATACCCAGCTCGTCTCTGGGGAGACAGTAATAGTGGTCTCGGCACGTTAGGCTTTGTTACGCTACGTTCGTTGAGGTTGTGTTTGTTTTCGTTGCGCTCGGATAGCCTTGACATATTTGCTCAACACTGACATCCTATGGACT
>NW_016975580.1:0-658 GCF_001483705.2 Eufriesea mexicana | reverse complement strand
TGAATTTTCAAGCCATATTCTATAGGATTGCAAAGGATATAGCTCGCCAATAGAATATTTCATCCTTATTTATGCAGGACAGCTATTTCTCCACGATATGAGTCGAAAATGTCCATAAAAATGTATTTTCCGGCCATATTCTATAGCTGTGCAATGGCTATAGCACGCCACAAGGGTCTTTCCTCCTTATATACCCAAGAAAGCTAGGTCACCACGATATTAGTCTAAAATGTCAAGAAAATAGTATTCTCCAGCCAGATTCTATGGCATTGCAATGGCAATAGCACGCCAGTAGAATCTTTCCTTCTTATATACCCAAGAAAGCTAGGTCACCACGTTATTAGTCGAAAATGTCATGAAAATTGTAGTCTCCAGCCTGATTCTATAGCATTGCAATGGCTATAGCACGCCACTACTATCTTTCCTCCATATTTATGCACGAAAGTTAGCCCACCACGATATTAGCTGAAAACGTCAATAATATTGAATTTTCCAGCCAGATTCTACTGCATTTCAATGGATATATCACGCCAGTAGTATCTATCGTCTTTATTTATGCAAGGAAGCTAGGTCGCCACGATAGTAGTCCATAATGTCAATAAAATTGAATTTTCCAACCATATTCTATAGCATTGCCAAGGCTGTAGCACGCCAATAG
>NW_016975579.1:0-1007 GCF_001483705.2 Eufriesea mexicana | reverse complement strand
TGATTGGTCTCCCCGGAGCCGAGAACGCTATAGTAGAGCGAAGAAATCCTCCGAATAGAAGTCCACAGCACAAGAGTCAACTCTATCCTGTCCTAACCTATCCAAACGTAATATAAATGTACGTAACCTAACTTAACCTAACGTGCCGATACCACTGCTGCCGGACACCTCAGAAATAAACAGAATATACAGGAGCAGAGTAGGGCGCAGAAAGCAAGCAGATAGCACTGTACAGCACTAAGACAATGAGATCCCAACCCAACATGACATATCCTAACCTAACCAAACGTAGACTAACTCATGGTAACATGTCGGGTCCTATTCCTAGCTTGACCATCGCCATGCAGAACATATTAGAGGAGAGTAGAGCGCAGAAATCCATAGGATCGCAGTGCACAGCACAACAGTCCTAACGTAACCATATGTAACATTACCGAACGCAGGATATCTCAACCTAACATGCAGAGACGACTATTGCTTGCCACCCCAGAGCCACGAAGAATATAGTAGGGCACAGTAGAGTGCTAAGAACGGCCGAATAGCAGCAGTGTGTGGCACAAAAGTCAAAGATACCCCGGCCAAGCATATCCAAGCCAAGCCTAAACAAACTGGACATAGGTCAACCTAGCCTGCAACGACCACTTTTCCGGGAACATCCAGACACAAACAGAGTGTGACAGCACTTAGTAGAGCGCAGAGCTACACAGAAAATCAGTGTGTAGCACAAGAGTCGAATATATCCTCTCCTAACCAGACCAAACGTAACATGACCGAATGTAACGTATCACAGTATAAAGACCCGGGCCCACAATTGCTGGCCTCACCAGAACCAAGCAGGAAATACTAGAGCACAGTAGATCTCAATAATCCACCGAACAACAGAGTATACCACGTAAGACAAAGCTATCCAGGCACAACCCAGACTACCATGACCCAAACAAACTTTGCCTAACTCAACCTAGCGTGCCGAGAACACTATTGCTGGCATCACGAGTGTCGAGCAGAGC
>NW_016975578.1:0-1020 GCF_001483705.2 Eufriesea mexicana | reverse complement strand
AAAGTCATGGCAGTCCTGTCCTAACCTAACGCATCGTAACATAGCCAAAGGTAACGTAACTGAATCTATCGTCTCGCGACCACTACTGCTGGCCCCCCAAGAGACAATCAGAGGCCATTTGGGCAATGTAGGGCGCAGAGATTATAGTACAAAAGTCGAAGCTACGCGTCATGACCTAGCCAAACGTAACTTAACCAAACGTAACCTAACCGAACATAACGTGCCGAGGCCACTACTGCTGGCCTATCCAGAGCCAAGCAGATTGTACTAGAGCGCCCCAGCGTGCAGAAAGCCGCCAAACAGCAGCGTACAGCACAAGGGTCGAAGATATCCTGCCCTGACCGCACGAAGCGTAACGTAACCAAACGTAACATAAATAAAACCAACTTGCCACGACCATTAATGCTGGTCTCCAAAGTGTCGAGCAGAGAATAGTAGAGAGATGAGAGCAAAGAAGTCCACCAAATAGCAGTGTATAGCGCAAGGTCAAAGCCACCCTTGCCAAAATTAACCAAACCCAACCTAACCAAGCGTAACGTAGCCAAACGTAACGTGCCGGGACCACATATGCTGGCCTCCCCAGAACCAGGCGGTACATATTAGAGTACAGTAGAGCGCAGAAATCCACCGCTCGTATAGCACGAAAGTCAAATATATTCTATCGCAACAATACCATACGTAACATGATCAAAGGCAACATAACACTGCCTAACGTGTCGAGGCCACTACTGCTGGCCCCACATAGTCAAGCGGGGAAATCTGTATCGCAGAAGAGCGCAGAAATCCACCAAATAGCAGTGAACAGAACAATAGTCGAAGCTTCCCTGCTCTAACCTAACCAAACGTGACACAACCAAACGCAGCCTAACTCAGTCTAACGTGGCGAGACCAATACTGCTAGCATTCCCGTAGCGAAGCAGAATATACTGGGGTACAGCAGAACGCAGAAATCCGTAAAATCGCAGTGTACATCAGAATAGTCAAAGATATCCGAACCTAACCCAAAATACCTTAACCTAG
>NW_016975577.1:0-1098 GCF_001483705.2 Eufriesea mexicana | reverse complement strand
GTGGATGTGTGGATGGATGGATGTGTAGAAAGGTGGACGTATGGATGGACTTATGTATGGATGTATGGTTGTATGGATGGATGGATATATGGATGGATTGAGATATGGATGGACGGATGTGCGGATGTATGGATGTATGTATGGATGTGTGGATGGATGTATGGATGGATTGCGGTGTGGATGGATGTATGTAAGGATGAATGGTTGTATGGATGGTTGGATGTATGTATGGATGTATGTATGGATGGAAGGCTGTATGGTTGGGTGAAAGTGTGGATGGATTGAGGTATGGATGGACGGATGTACGGATGTATGGTTGTGTGCGTGAATGAATGGTTGGGTGGATGGACGGAAGAATGAATGAATGGATGGGTGCATGAACGGATGCGTGTATGCGTCGATGGGTGTATGGATGTATGGATGGATGGATGGATGTATGGATGGATGGATGTATGGATACATGTACAGATGTTTGTATGGATGTGTGTATTGGTGTATGCATGGATCTAAGTATGGATGTATGTATTGTTGTATGCATGGATATACGTATGGGAGTTTGTATGGATGTATTTATGGATGTATGTATGGATGTATGAAAGGATGTATGTATGGACGTATGTATGGTTGCATGTATGGTGTATGTATGGGTGTATGTATTGATGTATGTATGGTTGTATGGATCGATGGATGGATGGGTTTGTGGATTGATGTACGGATGGATGGATATATGGTAGGGTGGACGTATGGATGCATGGATGTATGGATGTATGGCTGTATGAATGAATGGACGTATGGATGGATTGAGGTATGCATGATCGGATGTACGGATGTATGGATGTATGGATGAATGAATGCATGGGTGTATGGAAGGATGGAAGTTCGAATGCATGGATTTATCGATATATGGATTGTGGATGAATGGATGCATGTATGGATGAATGTACGGATGTATGTAAGAATGTATGTATGGATGTATGTATGGATGAATGTATGCGTGTATGTATCGTTCTGTGTATTGATGTGAGCATGAATGCCTGGATGGATTGATGGATTGGTGGATGGAAGTATGGATGGAAGGACGTATGGATCGAAGGATGT
>NW_016975576.1:0-394 GCF_001483705.2 Eufriesea mexicana | reverse complement strand
AATGTCAATAAAATTGAATTTTCCATCCAGATTCTATAGGTTTGCAGTGACTATAGTACGCCACAAGAACCTTTCCTCCTTCTATGTGCAAGAAAGCTATTTCACCACGATAGTAATCGATAATGTAAATAAAATTTAATTTCCCAGCCAGATTCTATAGCATTACCATGGCTATAGCAAGCTAATAGTATATTTATACCTTATTCATGTAAGAAACATAGTTCAACAAGATATCAGTCGAAAATGAGAATAAAAACGAATTTTCCAACCAGATTCTATACCAGTGCAATGGCTATAGCACGACAATAGTATCTTTTCTCTTTATTTAGCAGGAAAGCTAGCTCTCCACGACATCAGTCGAAAATGCCGATAAAACCGAGTTTTCCAGCCAGAT
>NW_016975575.1:0-258 GCF_001483705.2 Eufriesea mexicana | reverse complement strand
CCCAGAGCAAAGCAGAGCATATTATATTACAGTAGAGCGCAGAAATTCACTGAACAACAGCGTACAGCGCAAAAGAAAAGTTGTCCTATCATAACCTAACCTGACGTAGCAAAATCAGACATAATCTAGCTCCACCTAACAGACCCACGCCACTATTGCTGACCTCCCCAGAGCAAAGCAGAATAAACCAGAGCACAGTAGATCGGAGAAATCCGCCGCATTGCTGCGTTTGGCACAAAAGTCAAAGATACCCATTCC
>NW_016975574.1:0-426 GCF_001483705.2 Eufriesea mexicana | reverse complement strand
CATACATACATCCATGCATTCATCCATTCAACCATCAATCCATACACACACCCATCAATCCATATATCCCTTCATGCACCCATCCATCCACCCACACTCCCTTCCATCCACCCATGCATTCATCAACCCACATATCCATATGTCCATAATACGTACATCCATTCATTCGTACATCCATTCATCCATTCATACACACATCCATACATCCACCCATACATGCATCCATACATACGCCCTTCCATCCATCAAAGCATCCGTTCTTCCACGTATCCTTTCACCCACTCTTCAGTTCATCCACCCATACAATCAGCCTCCCGCACATCCACACATCCACACATCTATCCTTCCATACATCCATCCATTCAAACATCATCCCACCCATCCACCCACCGATACATACATCCATCCATCCATACATCCATCCAC
>NW_016975573.1:0-539 GCF_001483705.2 Eufriesea mexicana | reverse complement strand
ATCCCATAGCAATTCTAGAATGACGCAGGACAGATCCGATATTGCTCTAGATACTAACAATTGTCAAAGTTACTGAGTACAGCCATCATCAATGTACATCAGCCGTTGCATTAATCAGTACAGCGATGATTGTCTTTCAGCAGTAGTTCAAGTATGATCACGGTATACATGAATTATGGATATAGACGTTTAAAGTTTCCAGAACGGCAGTTACTGCATCCACCAATAGAGCACTCTACTGCATCCACCAATAGAGCACTCTCGCCGTTGGATTAGACTCATTAGTGGTTATTCAGGTTCTATAGCAATTCTAGAATTGTAAAACACAGATTCGTTATAGCTCGAGACGTTTTCTATTTACATAACTGTAGTGTGTAGAGTAATCATCGCAGTACGGATGCGGTAGGATTATTCTGTTGCTGATGATTTAAATTACACAGTGGTACTAGGATTATCAAGGCATACGTCAGTTATGAATAGAGATATTCGCAATTCCCAGAACTGTAGATGGTACATGCGCCTATAGAGCACCGCTGCCG
>NW_016975572.1:0-255 GCF_001483705.2 Eufriesea mexicana | reverse complement strand
AGCCATCCATACATACATACATCCATACATCCGTCCATCCGCACATCCACCCATCCATACGACCACCCTTCGGTACATTCATCCATTCATACATCCACCCACCCATACGTCCATCGGTCCATACACATATCCACCCATACATCCATCCACCAATCCATCCATCGATCTTTCATGTATTCATACATCAATACATCCACCCATCCTTCCATACAACCATACACCCGTACATCCATAAATTCGTACATCCATACGTCC
>NW_016975571.1:0-1357 GCF_001483705.2 Eufriesea mexicana | reverse complement strand
CATCCATACATCCATCGATCCATACATCTATACATCCATACTTCCATCCATCCGTGCATTCATACATCCACACATCAATATATCCATTCATCCATACATCCAATCAACCATCCATACATAAATACATACACCCATACATCCATCCATCCATACATCCATCCACTCGTACAACCAGCCAACCATACATCCATACATACATCAATACATAGACCCATCCATCCACACATCCATACATATATACGTCCACACATCTGTACATACATACATTCGTACATCAGTACATCCATACATCCATACAACCATACATACATACATTCATACATACACACATTCATACATCCATACATCCATTCACACATGCATCTATACATACAACCTTCCATCCATCCACGCATCCGTTCTTCCACCCATCCATTCACCCATTCTTCAGTTCATCCACCCACCCATTCATCCACTCGCACATCCATGCGGACATACATCTGTCATTCCATACGTCCATCCATTCATACATCATCCCATCCATAGCTCCATTGATCCGTCCATCCATACATCACAACATCGATCCACCAATCCATCCATCCATCTATACATCCATACATACATCAATACATTCGTCCATACATTCAATCACATTCATTCATACATGCATCCATACATTCATCCTTAGATACATCCACACGCACATCCATACATACATCCACGCGTACATCCATACATACATCAACACAAACATCCATACATACATCCATATGTCCTGAAACTCATGCATCCATTCATCTGTACATCAATACATCCATCCATACATCCTGCCATACACACACATATCCACCCATACATCCATCGATCCATACACTTACACATCTCATACATACATACATCCATACGTATATAAATGCGTACATACAATCATCCGTACATTCATACATTCGTACATCAATCCATCCATACATCCATCCATGCATACAACCATTTATCCATACATACATACATCCATACATCCACCATGCCACACATCCATCCAATCATACACCCACTCATCCATACATCCATCGAACCATACAACCGTCAATCCATACAAGCACCCATCCATACATCCATCGATCCATACATTTATCCCCCCATACATACATCCATCCATACATCCATACATCCACACATCCATAAATATATCCATCCAAACATCCATACAACCATACATACCCCCATACGTACATCCATACATGCATCCATACATCCATCCGTCCATACATCCATCCAATCATTCACACATCCACCCATACATCCATACATATATACATACATACATCGATATATTCGTATCATCCACACATCCATCCAACAATCCACCCACCCATCT
>NW_016975570.1:0-234 GCF_001483705.2 Eufriesea mexicana | reverse complement strand
TGGATGTCAACTCACCTCGATATTAGTCGAAAATGTCAATAAAATTGAATTTTCCATCCCGATCCTACAGAATTGCAATGGCCATAGGTGGCCGAGAGAATCTTTCCTCCTTATTTATGCAAGAAAGTCAAATCACGACGATATTAGTCGAAAATGTCAATTAAATTACATTTTCCAGCCAGATTCTGAAGCACAGCAATGGCTATATCTCGCCAGAAGAATCTTTCCTCCTTA
>NW_016975569.1:0-548 GCF_001483705.2 Eufriesea mexicana | reverse complement strand
GTTGCGTGGATGGACGGAAGAACGGATGTATGCATGGATGTATGTATTGATGTATCTATGGGTTTATGTATGGACGTTTACATTGACGTTTCTATGGATGTATGTATGGATGTTATGTATGTATGGATGAATGTATGCGTGTATGTACGGAACTGGGTATTGATGTGTGTATGGATGCATGGATGAATGGATGGATTGGTGGATGGAAGTATGGATGCAAGGACGTATGGATCGATGGATGTATGGATCGATGGATGTATGGATCGATGGAGGTATGGATGGGCGGAAGTTTGGATGGATAGATGTATGGAAGTATGGACGTATTTATGGATGTATGTATGGATGGATGGCTGACTGGAATGGTGCAAGTGTGGATGGTTTGAGGTACGAATGGACGAATGTACGGATGTATGGATGTATGGATTTATATATGTATGGATGAATGGATGGATGGATCTATCGAATGATGGAAGTACGAATGGACGGGTTTATGGATGTATGGACATGTGGATGTATGGACGTATACGTGGATGGATGAATGAATGGAT
>NW_016975568.1:0-1156 GCF_001483705.2 Eufriesea mexicana | reverse complement strand
AGCAGAAAAGCCAAAGCAATCCAAACCTAACCCAAAATAACGCAACCTAACCAAACGTAGACTGACCCAACGTAAATTGTCGCGACCACTATTGCTGGCGACTCCAGGGCCAAGCAGAATATAGTAGATCTCATTGGAGAGCAGATGTCCACCAAACAACGGCGTATAGAGCGAAAGTCAATGCTGCCCTGACAAAACATAGCCTAACCGAACAGGTATAAGGTAACGTAACACAACCTAACCTGACACGACCACAATTGCTGGCCGCCGAAATGTCGAGCGGAGTTTAGTGGAGCAACGTAGAGCGCAGAAGCCCACCAAACAGCAGTGTAAAGCACAAAAGTCAAGGCTATCCTATCCTAATCTAACCAAGCGTAACATAACCAAAAGTAACATAAATGATATTATCGATACGAGACCACAACTGCTGGCCTCCCCAGGGCCAAGCAGTATACACTAGTGCACAGTAGAGCGCAGAAATCCACCGAATAGCAGCGTAAAGCACAAAATTCAAAGCTATCCTCACGTAACATAACGAGGGGTAACGTAATCAAGTGTAACCTACCTCAACGTAGCGTGCAGAGGCCACCATTGCTGGCCTCCCCAGAGCCAAGTAGTACTTACTAGAGCACAGTGGAGAGCAGAAATACACTGGAAAGCTGTGTATAGCACTAAAGTCAGTGGTGTCCTAACGAAACTTAATCTGCCCTTACTTAACCAAACGTAACTTTACCCAAACAAGAGTGCCACGGACACTATTCCCGTCTATTCCTGGCGTCCACAGGACCAAACAGAGGGTAGTAGTGCAACGTAGAGCGCAGAAATCCACTGAATAGCATTGTGTAGCACAAAAGTCAAAACAATGCTATCCTAACTTAGCAAACCTTCACATCACCAAAAGTAGCATTGCTCAAGCCATCGTGTCCAGACAACTGCTGCTGTGCTCCACAGGTCCAAGCAGAATGTTGTAGAGAATAGACGAGCCCAGGAATCCCCGAGTAACTGTGTATAGCACGAAAGTCAAAGCTGTCCTAACCGAATTTAGCGTAACATTATCCAAACAAGCGTATCCGAAAACAACCTAACGTGCCGGGACCACAATTTCTGGCCTCCCTAGAGACAAGTAGAAAACATTAGGGCACAGAAGGGTGCAGAA
>NW_016975567.1:0-230 GCF_001483705.2 Eufriesea mexicana | reverse complement strand
CCTGCCCTGACCTATCCTGGCCTGACCTGACCTGTCCTGACCTGACCTGACTTGACCTGACCTCACCTGACTTCACATGACCTGACCTGACAAAACCTGACCCAACCTGGAATGTCCTAGCCTGCCCTGACTTGAACTGTCCTTTCCTGTCGTGACCCTACCTGGCCTGGCCTGGCCTGACCTGACCTAACCTAACCTAACCCGATCAGATCTGTCCTGGCATGACCTGG
>NW_016975566.1:0-506 GCF_001483705.2 Eufriesea mexicana | reverse complement strand
CTACGATCTACTGAAATCTAATACTCTCTGCCTGGCGCTGTGGAGTACTGTATTTGTGATCTCAGAAGGTTAGGTTGAGTTAGGCTTCGTTTGGATTGGTTTATCTTGGATACCTTAGGATAGGATAACTTTGGCATTTGCGCCATACACAGCTATTCGGTGGATCTCTGCGCTCTTAACTGCTCTACTGCACTCTGCTCGACACTGGGTGACCAGCAATAGCGGCCGTGGCACGACTAGTTAGACTACGTTCGGGTATGTTACGATACGTTGCGTTTGGTCATGATGGCTTTGACATTTGCGTTAGACACAGCCTTTCGGTTGATTTCAGCGCTCTACTGTGCTCTAACATGATCTGCTTGGCTCTGGGAATGCCAGCAATACAGGTCTAGTCTCGTTAGGCTTGGTTATACTGCGTTTGGTTAGGTTAGGTTTGGTCAGGGTAGGTAAAGTTATCTTTGACTCTTGTGTTACATACTACCATTTGGTGGCTTTCTGTGCGCTAC
>NW_016975565.1:0-880 GCF_001483705.2 Eufriesea mexicana | reverse complement strand
GAGTATGGTGGAGCACAGTGGAGCGCAGAAAACCGCCAAATAGCAATGTAAACAGCACACGACAAAGATAGACTATCCAAACCTAACCTAACCTGACGTAACCAAACACTACCTAACTAAACCAATCGAGCCGCGACCGCCATTGATGGCCTTCCCGGAATCGGATATATTATAGTAGAGCAACGAAGAGTGCTGCAATCCACCGAATTGAAGTGTACAGCACAAAAGTCAAATCTATCCTATCCTAACATAGCCAAGCGTAACACAGCCACGTATAACCTAGCACATCATAACGTGCCTGGGCCACTATTGTTGGCCTCGCCATCGCCGTACAGAACATATTAGAGGAGAGTGGGGCGCAGAAGGCAAGGGAATGGCAGTGTATAGCAGAAAGGACAAAGCAATCAAAACCCAACCAGTGCGGGCTGACGTAACCAAACGTAACCTCACACAACCGAGCGTGCCGCGGCCACTATTTCTGGCCTTCGCAGAGCAAATCAGAGCACACCAAGACAGTAGAGTGGATAAATCCACCAAATAGCTGTATGTACCGCAAAAGTCAAAGGCACCCGATCCTAACCTGACAAATAGCAACACTGTCAAAGGTAACCAAACTCAAGTAAACGTGTAGCCACCACTAATCCTGGCCTCCACAAGGCCAAGCGGAACATATTAGACGAGGGTAGGGAGCAGAAATAAATAGAATCGCGGTGTATGGCAGAAAAGTCGAAGACATCCAAACCAAATCCACACTAACGTGACCTAACCAAACGAAGCCAAAGTCAACGTAACGCTCCACGACCACAACTGTTGGCCCGCCGAGAGTCGAGCATGGTATTGTAGAGCAATGTTGAGCGCAGAAATACTCCGAATATCAGTG
>NW_016975564.1:300-557 GCF_001483705.2 Eufriesea mexicana | reverse complement strand
AGCCAGATTCTATAGCATTGCGACGGCTATAGCGCGCCAATTGAATCCTTCCTCTTTATTTATAAAAGAAAGATAGCTCATCACGATATTATTCGAAGCAGTCAATATAATTGAGCTTTGCAGCCTGATTCTATAGCATTGCAAAGGCTATAGCACGCCAATAGTATCTTTCCGCCTTATTTATGAAAGAGAGTTGGCTCACCACGATATTAGTCGAAAATGTCAACAAAATTGTATTTTCAAGCCACAACCTATAT
>NW_016975564.1:0-283 GCF_001483705.2 Eufriesea mexicana | reverse complement strand
TGGCTATAGCACTCAAAAAGCATCTTTCCTCCTTACTTAAGCAAGGAAGTTAGCTCACCACGATATTAGTCGAAAATCTCAACGAAATTGTATTTTCCAGCCACATTCCACACCATTGCGATGGCTATAGCACGCCAAAATGATCTTTCCTCTTTACCTATGCAAGGAAGTTAGCTCACAACGATATTAGTTGAAAATGTCTGAAAAATTGACTTTTCCGGCAACATTCTGCAGCACTGGAATGCCTATAACACGCCAACATAATCTATTCTCCGTATTTATG
>NW_016975563.1:0-611 GCF_001483705.2 Eufriesea mexicana | reverse complement strand
TACCGTACTGTGCTGGACTCTGCGGTAACCAGCAGTATCTATCGTCGCACGGTAGGAAGATTTGGGTTACGTTAAGTTACGCTCCTTTTGCCTATGTTAGGACAGGGATGTGGTGTACACTGCTACATGGCTATTTTATGTGCTCTGCTGTTCTCTAATATGTTCTGCTTGGTTCTGGGGATGCCAGCAATTGTGATCTCGGCACGTTAGGTTGAGTTAGGCTCCGTTCTGTGAGGTTACGTTTGCTTGTGTTATGTTCGGATAGCTTTGACCCTAGTGCTACTGTATTTACACTACTGTATGGTTGTCTTCTGTGCTCTGCTGTGGTCTAATATGTTCTTGTTGGCGCTGTGGATGCCAGAGCTGGTGTTCTCGACAAGTTAGTGTGTGTTATGCTTCGTTTGGCTAGGTTACATTGTGTCATGTTAGGTTAGGATATCTTTGACTTTTGTGCTTTGCACTTCAGTGCGGAAGGTCTCTGCGCTCCCATGTGCTATAGTATATTCTGCTTTGCTCTGTTGAGGTCAGAAATTGTGGTGCAGGCACCTTAGGTTGAGTTAGGTTACGTTCGGTTATGTTACGTTTGGTTATGTTACGTTCGGTCATGTTAC
>NW_016975562.1:0-1117 GCF_001483705.2 Eufriesea mexicana | reverse complement strand
CCCTCTACTGTGCTTGAGTATGTCCTACTTGGCTCTCGGGCACGCAACAACGGCGGCCTCTTCTCGTTGGTTTGTGTTATGCTATGTTCGGTTATGTTCCGTTGCTTTTGGTTATGTTTGGGTAGCATTGACTTTTCGGATATACACTGCGATTCTATGGATCTGTGGGTTCTCCTCTCCACTAATGTGTTCTGCTTGGCTCTGGGGAGGCCTGCAATAGTCGTCGCGGGATGTTGGGATGAGTTATGTCACGTTTGGTTTTGTCACGATTGGTTAGGTTAGGAAATGTAGTTTGACTTTAGCGCTGTCGTCCGCTATTAGGTGGATTCTTGCGCCCTACAGCGCTCTAACGCTTTCAGCTTGGCTCAGGAAAGACCATGAATAGGGGTCTCTGCACGTTGTGCTACGTAATATTACGTTCGGTTAGGATGGGTCAGTGTAAGTTTGGTCACTATAGTTTTAACATTTGTGTTGTACACTGATATTCGGTGGATTACTGCGCTGTACTGTGCTCTAGTATGTCCTGCTTGGCTCTGCGGAGTGCAGCAATAGCTGTCTCGGCACTTTAGTGCGAGTTATTCTACGTTCGGTTATGTCCTGTTTGTTTGGGTTAGGTTTGTGTAGCTGCGACTTTTCTGATGTACACTGCGATTATAAGGTTTCCTTCGTTCTACTCTCCAATAATGTGTCCTGCTTGGCTGTGTGGAGGCTAGCAATGGTGGTCGCGGCACGGTAGGTTGAGTTAGGTTAGGTTCGGTTCGGTTGGGTCGGGCTAAATTGGTAAAGGCTAGCTTTAGCTAATGTGCTGTACACTGCTATTCGGTGGATTTCTGCGCTCTACTGTGCTCTAGTATGTCCTGCTTGGCTCTGGGACGGCAGCAATAGCGGTCTAGAAATAGCTAATTTACTTAGGCTATGTTTGGCTATGTTCTGTTTGTTTTGGTTAGGTTTGGATAGCCTTGACTTTTCTGATATACACTGAGTTTCTGTGGATTTCTGAGACCTATGTTGCACTATTGTGATTTCCATGACGCTGGGTTCGCCAGCAATGGTCGTCGCGGCACGTTACGTTGAGTTAGGCTACGTTCGGTTCGGTTTGACCCGGCTAGGTTTGGTT
>NW_016975561.1:0-248 GCF_001483705.2 Eufriesea mexicana | reverse complement strand
CCAGACTTGACCTGACCAGACATGACCTGACCTGACGTGACCTGACCTGACCTGACCTGACCCGACCTGACCTGTCCTGACTTTAACCGGCCTTACCAGACCTGACCTGTCCTGACTGACCTGACCTGACATGACTGACCTGACCTGACCAGGCCTTACCTGACCTGTCCTGACCTGGCCTGACATGACCTGACATGACCTGATCTAACTTGACCTGACCTTGCCCGACCTGGCCTGACCTGAACTGA
>NW_016975560.1:0-764 GCF_001483705.2 Eufriesea mexicana | reverse complement strand
ATTCCGCTTTGCTGTGGGGATGTCAGCAATTTTGGTGTGGTGTGCTAAGGTGGTGTTATGTTAAGCTTGGTTATGCTGCGATTGGATATGCTTGGCTTGGACAGTTTTAATTTTTGTGCTTTAAGCTGCTATTCGGTGGAATCCTGCGGCCTACAATTCTCTACAATGCTCTTCTCGACTCTGTGGAGGCCAGTAAGAGTGTTCGCGGCAGGTTAGGTAGGGTAAGGCTGCAATTGTGGTCGTGGCACGAAATTTCGAGTTTTGGTTACGTTTGGTCAGGTTACCTTTGCCTAGGGTAGGCTAGAGTAACATCGACTTTTGTGCCATAAACTGCTATTCGGTGCATCTCTGAGCACTACTCTGGCCTAATATGCTCTGCTATGCTCTGTGGAGGCCAGAAATAGTGGCCGCGGCGCGTCAGGAGTGGTTAGGTTATGTTTGATTAGGTTAGGTTTGTTTGGGATATGTCAGGATATGATTGACTTCTGTCCTGCACAATGTAATGCGGTGGACCTCTGCGCTCACCTATGCTCTAGTATGTTCCGCTTGGCCCTGCGGTGGCCAGTAATAGTGATCTCGCCATGTTACGTTGGGGTAAGCTATGTTTGGTTATGTAACGTTAGTTATGGTTAGGTTCGGGTAGCTCTGACTTTTTTAATGTACACTGCGAATATATGGGTTCCTGCTCCCTACTCTCCTCTAGTATGTTCCGTTTGACTCTGGGGACGCCAGCAATTGTGGTCGCGTCACGCTACGTTGTGTTA
>NW_016975559.1:0-340 GCF_001483705.2 Eufriesea mexicana | reverse complement strand
GCAGTGTATAGCACAAAAGTCGTAGATATCCTTACATAAGCTGCGCTACCCAAGTCCAGCCAATCGTAACTTGCAGCGACTGCAATTGCTGGCCACCCCAGTGCCGAGCAGAAAATATTGGAGCACAGCAGAACGCAGAAATCCACCGAATAGCAGTGAATAGCGCAATAGTCAAAGCTACCCTTTCCTAACCTAACCAAACGTAACAAATCTAAACTTAACGTAATTCAACCTAACGTGGCTAGACCTCTATATTTGGCGTCCCCAGAGACAAGCGGAATATACTAGAGCGCAGTAGATCGCAGAAACATACCGCAATGCAGCGTA
Organism: Eufriesea mexicana; assembly: GCF_001483705.2. Taxonomy (NCBI): domain Eukaryota; kingdom Metazoa; phylum Arthropoda; class Insecta; order Hymenoptera; family Apidae; genus Eufriesea; species Eufriesea mexicana. Next base: position 13 of record NW_016975559.1, on the reverse strand, counting down.
CAGCACAAAAGTC
>NW_016975558.1:0-960 GCF_001483705.2 Eufriesea mexicana | reverse complement strand
AATACGATACTGCTCTCGGCACGTTGGTTTGTGTTCCCTTACGTTTGGTTCGGTCAGGCTAGCATGGGATAGGTTAGGATGGCTTTGACTTTTCTATTATAAACTGCCATCCTATTGACTTTTGAGCACACCTGTCCTCCAATATGACCTGCTTGGCGATGGGGATATCAGCAATAGTTGTCTAGGCACGTTAGGTTGTATTATGTTGCGCCGGGTTATGTCACGTTTCGTTAGTTTGGGATGTGATAACTTTGACTTTTGCGCTATAGATAGGTTTTCGACGGATTTCTACTATCAACTGCGCTCTAATTTTTTCTGCTTCGCTCTGGGGAGACCAGCAATATTTGTCTCGGCACGTCAGGTTGAGGTAGGCTACGTTTGGACAGGTTACGTTAGCTATGTCTAGGTTTTGACGGCTCCGACTTCTCTTTTTTACACTGCGATTCTATAGCTTTCAGCGCTCTAATCCCATCCACTACGATCTGCTTGGCTCTGCTGCGGCAAGCAATACGGGTTGCGGTACATTAGGTGTGGGCAGATTGAGTTTGACTATGTTAGGTTAGAATGGGTTGGGTTAGGATACCATTGACTACTGTGCTCGACACTGCTATGCTATGGACTTCTGCACTCTACTGTGCTCTGTCATATTCTGCATGTCTCATGTCTGTGCGTGCACCAGCATCGGTGGCGCGGCACGTTAGTTTGTTTTGTGTTACGTTTGCTTACGCTATGTTAGGCTACGTTTCGTCAGGACATGTTCGCCTTTCGCGCTGTATGCAGCTGTACGGGGGGTTTCTGCGCTCTACTGTTCTCTAACATGTTCTGAATGGCTCTGAGAATGCCAGCCATGGTAGTCTCGGCACGTTATTTTGAGTTAGGTTACATTTGTCTATGCTTGGTTTGGTTAGGTTAGGGCAGGGTAGCAATTACTTTTGTGCTGTGCACTGCTATTCCCTGGAC
>NW_016975557.1:0-1070 GCF_001483705.2 Eufriesea mexicana | reverse complement strand
ATCCATGAACAGGGCACTGAAGTCGATTCTTTACTCTGGTCACTAATATAATAAATATATTATTATATTATATGTAAATATTGTGTAGCTATTCTGGAACGCAAAAAGCAGAACACTTATCTCTCTAGAAGTTAACATTTGACAACACAGTAATGAGTAGATTAATCTACGCAGAACTGCAGCCATTGCTTCAACCTGTACTAATATGCTCTAGTTTATATTACTACTCTAGAATGACCACTGGATAGATCAATTATCGCTAAGGGTATTGACAATTTAGAACACATCACTGTATGTAGCAGTCTGAGCAGTACCACAGCAATTAGATTAGCATGATCGCTGATCACATGACTCTTGTAGCAATTGTAGTAGCAATATGCTGATGGCTGTACTCTGTACTGCTATGTCAATAGGAAACATATCGAGGTGTAACGGTTCTGTCCTTTACCTTTCTAGAATTGCCATAGTATATAAATCATCATTGAACAGACCAGTGCAACAGCTGCAGTGCTCTGTTGATGGGCTTACTGCGAATAGTAATGTCTATTGTGGATATCTCTAGCCATACCCGTACTGTACATTGACTACCCTAAACTTGCCTTGGAATTTATATCATCACTGAAATGATTAATCAACTGCCACTGAGCTATATTGGTCTACGCACTAACAACCGTGCTGGGACTTATAATTATCTCTATACACAACGGATGAATACATTGACTACTCTGGACTTGCTTTGAAATTTGCATAATCGGTGAACCAATTAATCCAACGGCTACAGTACTGTGATGATGGCCGTACTCAGTATTGTTTCGTCAACTGCTAACCTCTCATGGGATAATGGATCTGTCATCTTTTATTCTAGTATGGATGTAGAATATACATCATAAGTGAATGGGTTAATGGAACGACAACAGTGCTCTGTTAGTAGAAGCACTAAGTACAGTATTGTCAATTGTAAATATCTCCGGACGTACCAGTACTATGCATTGATTCTTCTAGAGTTGCTGTGGACTTTAAGAAATCAATGAACAAATTATTCCAACTGCTACAGTACAGTGATGATGGCT
>NW_016975556.1:454-829 GCF_001483705.2 Eufriesea mexicana | reverse complement strand
TTGACATTTCCGAATAATAATGTGGTGAGCTATCTCTCTTGCGTAAATAAGGAGGAAAGATTCTATTCGCGTGCTATAGCCATTGCGTTGATATAGAATGTGCTTGGATAATTCAAATTTATTGACATTTTCGAATGACATCATGGTGAGCTAACTTTCTTACTTATATAAGGAGGAAAGATCCAATTCGCGTGCTATAGCCGTCGCAATGCTATAGTATCTGGCTGGAAAATTCAATTTTATTGACATTTTCGACTAATATCGTGGTGAGCTAACTCTATTGCATATATAAGGTGGAAGCATTCAATTGGCGTTATATAGCCGACGCAATGCTATAGAATCTGGATGGAAAGTAAAATTTTGTTGACATTTTCG
>NW_016975556.1:0-260 GCF_001483705.2 Eufriesea mexicana | reverse complement strand
CAATGCAGTACAATCTGGCTGGAAAATTCAATTTTGTTGACATTTTCGACTAACATTGCGTTGAGATAACTTTCTAGCATAAAAAAGGAGGAGAGATTCTATTGGCGAGATTTAGCCATTGCAATGCTTAGGAATGTGACTATAAAACTCTATATTATTGACTTTCCCGGCTAATATTTGTGGTGAGCTATATTTGCGGCATAGGTAATGTGGAAAGATTCTATTGCCGTGCTATAGCCATTGCATTGATATAGAATGTC
>NW_016975555.1:0-636 GCF_001483705.2 Eufriesea mexicana | reverse complement strand
TGTCCAAAGGAAACATAACCTAACCTAGCCTAGCCAGGCTTAACAGAACCAAACCTAATGTGAGGCGACCACTGTTGCTGGCCTTCCCAGAGTCGAGTAGGGTTTCAGAAGTCCTCCGAATAGCAGTGTATAACGCAAAAGTCAAAGCTGCCCTATGCTAACCTGACCAAGCGTAACGCAACCAATCGACGCCTAACTCATACCAACGTGCCGAGGCCACTATTACTGCCCTCCCCAGAGACAAGCAGAACATCCTACAGGAGGGTAGAGTGCAGAAATCCAAAAAATAGCAGTGCACTGCACAATAGTCGAAGCTAACTTATCCTAACATAGCCAAACATAACTTAGCCGAACGTAGACTAGTTCCACGTAGCGGGAATGGATCACTATTCCATGCTCCTCCGCATCTAAACATTATATATTAGAGAAAAGTAGAAAGCACTAATACACCGCATTGCAGTGTACAGCAAAAGAGGCATAGGCATCCTGATCTAAGCCATGCTAACGTGACTTAGCCTAACATGGACAAACTCAACATAACGTGTCACGACCACTATTGCTGGCCACCACAGGGCTCAGTAGATTAGCGTAGAGTACAGTGGTGGTCAGGTGTCCACACAGTAATAGTACACATGC
>NW_016975554.1:0-662 GCF_001483705.2 Eufriesea mexicana | reverse complement strand
TGTACTAGTATCTGCTTGCCTCTGGGGATTCCAGCAATGTTGGTCGCGGCACAATTGTTTGGGCTGTGTTACGTTTGGTTAGTTAAGGTAAGGTTAAGTTTAGTCAGGATTGCTTACACTCTTGTGCTATACACAGCCAGACGGTCGATATCTGCGCTTTGCTTTCCTTTGCTGGCACCTGCACGATTCTGGCGAGGCCAGTAATAGTGGCCTTGTCCAGTTAGTTTGAGTTAAGCTACGTTTGGTTGCGTTATGTTGCTTTGGTCCACGTTCGGATAGATCTGACAATCGTGGTACACACTATTATTCGGTGGATTTCTGCGCTCTAGTCTGCTCTGCTATGTTCTCCTTGGCTCTGGGGAAGCTAGTGAGATGGTCTCGACACGTCATATTGCGATATGATACGTTGGGCTATGTTACGTTACCTTTGGTTAGGTTCGTTTAGCCTCTACTTTTGGGCTGTACACTGCGATTCTATGGATTTCTGGGCTGTACTCTCCTCTAATATGTTCGGCTTGACCCTCGGGAGGTCAGCAATAGTAGTCTCGTCACGTTAGGTTGAGTTAGGCTACGTTTGGCTTAGCTATTTTAGGTTATGCTTGGATAGCACAGCTTTGACTTTTGTGCTATATACTGCTATTCGGTCGATATCTGCTCTCTGC
>NW_016975553.1:0-1336 GCF_001483705.2 Eufriesea mexicana | reverse complement strand
AAAATGTCAATAAAATTCAGTTTTCCAGCAATATTCTCTTGCACTGCAATGGCCATAGCACGCCAATAGTATATTTGCTCCTTATTTATGCAAGGAGCTTAGCTCACCATAAAATTATCCGAAGAAGTAAATAAAAATGAATGTTCCAGACAGGTTCTATGGCATTAGAATGGCTATAGCACGTCAATAGAATCTTTCCTCCTTATTTATGCAAGAAAGTAAGCTCACCACGATATTATTTGGATATGTCAATAAAATTGAATTTTCCATGTAGATTCTATAGCATTGCGATGGCTATAGCACGCCAATTGTATTCTTCCTCCTTGTTAATGCGAGAAAGTACGCTCACCACGATATTATTTGGATATGTCAATAAAATTAAATTTTCCAGCCAGATTATATAGGATTGCAATGGCAATAGCACGCCAATAGTATTCTCCCTCCTCGTTAATGCACGAAAGTAAGCTCACCACAGTATTAGTCGAAAATAACAATCAAACTGAACCTTCCAGCCAGATTCTATAGCACTGCAACTGGTATTGCACGCAAATAGAATCTTTCCTCCTTATTTATGCAAGAAAGGTAACTCACCACGGCAATAGTCGTATATGAGAATAAAATTGGAATTTCCAGACAGATTCCATAATATTGCAATGGCTGTAGTACTCCAATAGGACTTTTTCTCCATATTTATGCAAAAAAGGTATCTCACCAAGATGTTAGAAGAAATGTCAATAACATTTGATTTTCCAGCCAGATTATATAGCTTGGCAATGGCCATAGCTCGCGAATAGGAGCTTTCCTCCCTATTTATGCAAGAAAGTTAGCTCACCACGATATCTCTCGAAAATGTCAATAAAATTGGATTTTCCAGCCAGCATCGATAGCACTACAACGGGTATAGAGCGCAAATAGTTTCCTTCCTCCATATTTATGCAAGGAGGTTATCTCACCGCGATATCAGCCGAAAATGCCAATAAAATTAAATTTTCCAGGCAGATTCTGTAGCGTTGCAATGGAAATAGCACGACAATAGAATCTTTCCTACTTATTCAAGCAAGCAAGTTAGCTCACCACGATATCATTCGAAAATGTCAATAAAATTGGATTTTCCAGCCAGTTTCTATAGCACTGCAACGGGTATAGCGCGCAAATAGTAAATTGAATCTTTCCCCCTTATTTATGCAAGGAGGTTAGCTCACCGCGATATTAGCCGAAAATGTGAATAAAATTAAATTTTCCAGCCAGACTATATAGCACTGCAATGGCCATAGCATGCCAATAGTATTCTTCCTCCTCGTTAATGCAAGGAAGTCAGCTCACAACGATATTATTC
>NW_016975552.1:0-506 GCF_001483705.2 Eufriesea mexicana | reverse complement strand
GGTTTGTTTGGGTTAGACTGGATAACTTTTACTTTTCAGCTATACATTACTATCAGGTGGCTTTCTGCGCCCTACTGTTCTCTGCTGTACTCTACTCCACATTGGGGAGGCCGTCCAGAAATGGTGGTCATGTCACGATAGTTTGCGTTACGCTGCGTTTGGCGATGTTACGATTCGTTAGGCTCGGAGGATAGCCTTGGCTTTTGTGCTATACACCGCTGTTCGAATGGTGTCTTAGCTCCACACTGCTCTACTGTACTCTGTTCGACTGCGGGGATTCCAGTTATAGCGTTCTCGGTATGTCACGTTTGGTTAGGTTAGGTTTGTTTGGGTTGGGTTGAGATATCCTTGAATTTCGTGCTATACACTGCCTTGCTTCGGACTTCTGCGGTCTTCTCTCCTGTAGTACGCCCGTCTTGGCTCTAGGGAGGCAAGCAACAGTCGTAGCGTCACGTTTGTTTGAGTTATCTTACGTTTGGATATTTTACGCTCGGCTAGGTTAGGAG
>NW_016975551.1:0-793 GCF_001483705.2 Eufriesea mexicana | reverse complement strand
AGATTCTATTGGCATGCTATAGCCATAGCAATGCTATAGAATTCGACAGGAAAATTCAATTTTGTTGACATTTTCAACTAATATCGTGTGCGCTAGTTATCTTGCATAAATAAGCAGGTTGAGCAGGCAAGGTTCTATTGGCATGCTATAGGCATTGCAATGCGATAAAGACTGACTGGAAACTATAATTTTATTGGCACTTTCGACTAATATCGTGGTGAGCTAATTATCTTGCATGAATAAGGGGGAAAGATTCTATTGGAGTGCTATAGCCACTGCAATGCTGCAGAATCTGACTGGAAAATTCAGTTTTATTGACATTTTCGCCTAATATCGTGGTGAGATAGTTTTGTTCAAGAAATAAGGAGGAAAGATTGTTTTGGCATGCCATAGCCATAGCAATGCTATAGAATCTGGCTGGAAAATTCTATTTTACTGACATTTTCAACTAATATAGTGTTGCGCTAATTACCATGCATAAATAAGGTGGAAGGATTCCATTGCCATGCTATAGAATCTGACCGGAAAACTCAATTTTATGGAATTTTCGACAGATATCCTGTTGAGCTTATTATCTTGCATAAATGAGCAGTAAAGATTACATTGGCATGATATAGCCATTGCAATGCGATAGAATCTGACAGGAAAGTACAATTTCATTGGCACTTTCAACTAATATCGTGGTGAGCTAATTTTCTCGCTTGAATATGGGGGAAAGATCCTATTGGAATGCTATAGCCACTGCAATGCTGAAGAATCTGACTGGAACATACAATTTTATTGGCACTTTTGA
>NW_016975550.1:0-974 GCF_001483705.2 Eufriesea mexicana | reverse complement strand
GTGTACGTTGCAGTAGACTAGGATAGCTTCGACTTTCTTGTTGTCAACTGTTATTAGGTGGAACCCAACGCTCTTCTGTGTTCTACTATACTATGCCCGAATCTGGGGACCCCAGCAATATGTGTCGCGGCACGATACTCTGAGTTATATTACGTTCTGTTATATTACGTTTGGTTAGGTTAGTACATGATACCATTGACTTTTGTGCTCTACAGTGCTATTCGGGTCATTTTTGGGCTTTACTGTGCTATAGCGTGTCCTGCTTTGATCTGGGGATGTCAACAACAGAGTTATCGGCACGTTGGGTTGAGTTAGGTTACGGTCGGTCTTACTATGTTCGGTTATGTTAGGCCAGGATAGCTACGACTCTTATGCTGTACACCGCCATTTGGTTGGTTTCTGTACTCTACTTTGATCTAATTGCGCAATATTTTTTGTTAGGTTACGTTTTACTATGTTACGAATGTTTAAGATAAGATAGGAAATCTTTGACGTTTGCGCTATACACTTCCATCCGGCAGATTTCACTGCTGTTCGTTGCTCTCCTATACCCTACTCGACTCTGGGGAGGCGAGCAACTGCGTTTCGGTCGTGGCTCGGTACGTTTATTATTGTTACGCTCTAATAAGTTAGATTTGTTTAGACTTGGTGAGGATGGCTTTGACTTTTGTGCTATACTTTGCTGTTCAGTGAAATCCTGCGCTCTACTGTGCTCTAATATGTCCAGCTTGGCACTGGGAAGCCCAACAATAGTGGTGTCGGCATGTCATGTAGAGCTATGTTACGTTTGGTTATGTTATGTTTCGTCAGGTTTGAATAGAATATCTTTGACTCGTGCGCTGTACACTGCTAGCCGGTGGATTTCTGCGAGATACTGTGCTCTAATATTTTCAGCTTGACTCAGGGAAGGACAGCAATAGTGGCCTCGGGACGTTACGTTGAGTCAGGTTACGATAGGTTAGGTTGGTTTAGGC
>NW_016975549.1:0-794 GCF_001483705.2 Eufriesea mexicana | reverse complement strand
GAGGAAAGATTCTATTGACATGCTATAGCCATTGCAGTTGCATGGAATCTGCCTGAAAAATTCTATTTTATTGACATTTTCGACTAATATCCTGGTGAGAAGACACACTTGCATAAACAAGCATGAAATATACTACTGGCGTGCTGTAGCCATTGCAATGTTATAGAATCTTGCTGGAAAATACATTTTTATTGACATTTTCGATTGACATCGTGGTGAGCCTGCTTTCTTGGATATATAAGGAGGAAAGATTCTACTGACGTGCTGTAGCTATTGCAATGCTATAGAATCTGGCTGGAAAATTCAATTTCATTGAGGTTTTCGACAAATATCGTGGTGAGCAAGCCCACTTGCATAAATAAGGATGAAATATACTATCGGCGCGCAGTAGCCATTGCAATGCTATGGAATCTTGCTGGGAAATACATTTTGATTGACATTTTCGACTGATATCGTGGTGACCCAGCTTTCTTGGATATATAAGGAGGAAAGATACTACTGGCGTGCTGTAGCTATTGGAATGCTATAGAGTCTGGCTCTGGCTGGAAAATTCAATTTTATTGTCATTTTCAACTAATATCGTGGCGACCTAGCTTTCTTGGGTATATAAGGAGGAAAGATTCAACTGGCGTGCTGTAGCTATTGCAATGCTATAGAGTCCGGCTGGAAAAATCAATTTCATTCAGGTTTTCGACAAATATCATGGTGACAAAACTTTCTTGCATAAATATGGACGATAGATACTATTGGCGTAATATAGCAACTGAAATGCTATAGAATCTGGCTGGATAATT
>NW_016975548.1:0-431 GCF_001483705.2 Eufriesea mexicana | reverse complement strand
ATATTTAATAATAAATTTAATTTATTAGATTTTAATTTTTAAAAATTTATTAAAGTAATAAAGTAAGAAAATATAATTGTAATTCCTGAAATATATACAATTAAAGATATTAATAATTTAAGAATTATTGAATAATGAGGATTAAAATTTAATATTGAAAAAAATAATGTAATTGAATAAATTAAAGAATATAATAAATATTTTATTGGAGAATTTATTATTGTAAGATCAAAAATTAAATTTAAAATTAAATAAAATATGAAATTATATTTATTATATAAATTGTGTTAATAATTAATTTTATTTCAATGAAATTAAAATTTATAATTACAAAAAATATTTTATTGTAAGACAATAGCTTTGGATACTATAGAAATTTATATTTAAATTCTTTGAACTTAATTAAATTTTAATTTTAGCTTTAATTATTA
>NW_016975547.1:0-614 GCF_001483705.2 Eufriesea mexicana | reverse complement strand
GCAGGGAAATTCAATTTTACAGACATTTTCGACTAATATCGTGGTGGGCCGCCCTTCTTGCAGGAATAAGGAGGAAGAATCCTATTGGCGTGGTATAGCCATTGCAATGATATAGATGTGGCTGGAAAATTCAGATTTATTGACATTTTCGTCTAATACCATGGCGAGCATTCTTGCATTCATGAATAAGGAGGATGGATAAAATTGGCGTGCTATAGGCATTGCAATGCTTCAGAATCTTGCTGGTAAATTCAATTTTAATGACATTTTCGACTAATATCATGGTGGGCTACCTTTCTATCATAAATAAGGAGGAAGAATACTATTAGCGTGCTATAGCCATTGCAATGATTTATAACGTGGTTGGAAGATTCAAATTTATTGACATTTTCGGCTAATATCATGGTGAGCTATCTTTCTTTCCTAAATAAGGAGGAAGGATTCAATTGGCGTGCTGTAGCCGTCGGAATGCTATGGAATCTGGCTGGTAAATTCAATTTTACTGACATTTTCGACTGATATGGCGGTGAGTTAACTTTCTTGCATAAATAAGGAGGAAAGTTTCTATTGGCGTGCTATAGCTGCCGCAATGCTATAGAATCTGGCTGGAAAGT
>NW_016975546.1:0-558 GCF_001483705.2 Eufriesea mexicana | reverse complement strand
GTGCTACAGACTGAAACGCCGCGGGTGTCTGTAATCTCCTGTGCAGTAGTGTATACAGCTTGGATCTGGGCAGGTCAGCACTAGTGGTGAAGGGTGGTTAGGTGGAGTCGGGCTTCTTTCGGTTAAACTATGTTTGGTTAGGGTAGGACAGGACAGCGATGCCTTTTGTTCTATACGCTGCTATTCGGTGGATTCCTGCGCTCTGCTCTAATCCAATATGCTCTGCTCTGCTCTGGGGTGGCCAGAAGCATTGGCCGCTGCGCTCTAGGTAGAGTTAGGTTACGTTCGGTTAGGTTAGACTTGTTTGATTTAGGACAGGGTATCTTTGACTTTTGTGCTCTACAATGAGATGCTGTCGATTTCTGCGCTCTACTGGTCTCTAGTACGTTGTGCTCGGCTCTGGGGAGGCCATTAATAGTGGTCTTGTAATGTTGGGTTGAGATACGCTACGTTTGTGTAGGTTACGTTAGCTAGGGTTAGGTATGGATTGCTTCCACTTTTCTGCTATAGACTGCGATTCTATTGATTTCTGCCCCCCGCTCACCATTATTATGCTCT
>NW_016975545.1:0-1021 GCF_001483705.2 Eufriesea mexicana | reverse complement strand
GGATAGCTTTTACTTTAGTGATATAGTCTGCTGTTAGGTGGATTTCTGCGCAATACGGTGCTGGAGTATTTTCAGCTTGACACTGCGAAGGCCAGAAGTTATGGTCTCGGCACGTTACGCTTAGCAATGTTACGTTCGGTTAGGTTGGATTAGTTTAAGTTTGGTTGGGATAGCTTTATCTTCAGTGTTGTATACTGCTATTCAGTGGATTTCGGCGCACTACTCTGCACTGGTATGACCGGCTGGTCTCTGGGGATGAGAGCAATATCGGCCTCAGCGCGTCTGGTTGAGCTATGATGTGCTCCGATTTGCCCTAATGGCTTGGCTTAGGTTTGCTCTGACCTTTCCAGTATACACTGCTTTCTATCGATTTCTGCGCTCCACTCTCCACTAGTGTGTTCTGCTTAGCCTTGCGGAGGGCAGCAGTAGTATTGGTCGCGGATCGTTAGGTTGTGTTAGGTTGCGTTCGGTTATGTTACGGTTGAGTAGCTTAGGGTTGGACAGCTTTGACTTTAGTGCTATATTCTGCTGCTAGTTGGATTTCCGCGCCCTATAGTGCTCTAATATTTTCAGCTTGGCTGCTGGAGTGCCAGGAACAGTGATCTCGGCACGTTATGTTTGTTCGTGTTACCTCAGGTGCTGTTGTGTAAGTTTGGGCTGGATAGCTTTAGCCTTTGTGCCGTACACAGCTGTTCAGTGGATTTGTGCGCTCTAGCCTGCTGTGGTATGTCCGGCTGGGCTTCGGGGACTGCAGCAATAGCGGTCTCGGCACGTTAATTCGAGTTAGTCTATGTTTGGCTATGTTCTGTTGGTTTGGGTGTGGTTTGGGTACCTTTGCCTATTCTGCTATGCACTGCGATTCAATGGGTATCTGCGCTCTACTCTCCACTAATGTGTTCTGCTTGGCTCCGCGTAGGACGTCAGTATTGTTCGCGGAACATTATGTTGATTCAGGCTACGTTTGTCTATGTCACTATTGGTTACGTTAGGAGAGGATTGCTTAGACTTTTTCTCCATAGTC
>NW_016975544.1:0-648 GCF_001483705.2 Eufriesea mexicana | reverse complement strand
ATTTCTACGCTCTGTTGTGCTCTACCATATTCTACTTGGCCTCGGAGGGTCCGGCAAAAGTGTACGCAGCACGCTACGCTTAGTTAAGCTACGTTTGGTTATGTCTCCTTGGTATGGGTTTGGATGGGTTTCTTAGACATTTCTGATATGCACCGCGATTCTACGGGTTTCTGCGGCCTACTGTCAAGATATGCGTCCTGCTTGGCTCTGGGGAGACCAGCAATCGCGGTCGCGGCACGTTACGTTGCGTTACGTTACGTCTGCCTATGTTACGATCGGCTATGCTAGGATGTGATAGCTTTAACTTTTGTGCTATACTTTTGTGCTATACTCTGCTATTCGGTGGATTTTTGCCCTCCGATGTGCTCTAATATGCTCTGCATCGCTCTACGAAGCCCATCAATATCAGCAGCGGCAGGTTACGTTCAGTTGGACTACGTTTGGTTAGGTTAGGTTATGTCAGGTTAGGTTAGGTTATCTTTGGCTTTTGTGCTCTACACTGCTGTTCGGTGGATCTCTGCACTCTAATGTGCTCCAGTATGCTCTGCTTGTCTCCGCAAAGGCCATCAATAGCAGCCGCCGCGTGTTATGTTGAGTTTTGCTACGTTCGTTTGGGTTTGGTTATGCCAGGTTTGGTTAGGGCATCCT
>NW_016975543.1:0-284 GCF_001483705.2 Eufriesea mexicana | reverse complement strand
GGAAAGATTATTTTGGCGAGCCATAGTCATTGCAGTGCTATAGAATCAGGCTGGAAAGATTAATTTTCTTGACATTTTCGACTAATATTGTGGTGTGCTAACTACCTTCCATAAATAAGGTAGAAGGATACTATTGATGTGCTATAGCCATTGTAATGCTATAGAAACTGTCCGGAACATTCAATTTTATTGCCATTTTCGAATAATATCGTTGTGAGCTGACATTCTTGCATAAATAAGGTGGAAAGAATCTATTGGCGTACTATAGTCATTGCATTGCTATA
>NW_016975542.1:0-929 GCF_001483705.2 Eufriesea mexicana | reverse complement strand
CAGTAATAGTGGTCTCGGTACGATCGGTTGAGATAGGATACTCTTCGTTTGGATATATTAGATTTGGTTAGGTTGGATTGCTCTGTCTTTCGTGGTATAGACCGTTGTTCGGCGGATTTCTGCGCTCTACTATGCCCTAATGCTCTAGTTTATTTTGCTTGGCTCCGGGGTGGCCAGCGATAGTGGTCAAGGCACGTTAGGCCATGTTAAGCTGTGTTCGGCTATATTACGTTTGGATATGTTGGGGTGTATTAGTTTTGACTTTTGTGCTGTACACTGCTATACGGTGGGCTTCTGCGCTCTGCATTGCTCCACTATGCTCTGTTCGACTCTCGGGATCCGAGAAATTGTGGTATGGCTCGTTATGTTGTGTTAGGTTACGTTTTGTTCGGTTAGGTCCGGTCATGTTTGGTTAGGGTAGCTTTGACTTTCGTGGTATACGCTGTTATTCCGTTGACTCCTGCACTCAACTTTTCCTTGTCTAGGCTGCTAGACGCTGAGGAAACCGGAAACAGTGGTCGCGGCACGTTGCTTTGCGCTTGGCTACTTTGAATTAGGTTATGTTAGTTTCGGTTATGTTTGGATCTCTTTGACTTTTCTGCTGTACGCCCCGATTCTATGGATTTCTGCGCTCTACTCTACTCTATTGTGCTCTGCTAGGCTGTGTGTAGGCCAGCAATACCGGTCGCGGCACGTTAGGTTATGTAAAGTTCCGTTCTGCTAGGTTTGATTATGTTGGGTTTTCTAAGGATAGCTTTGACACGTGTGCTCAGCACTGATATCCTATGGACTTCTGTGCTCTGCTGTGCTCTATCGTAATCTGCTCCTCTTTGGGGATGCCGGCAATAGTGTTCGCGACCCGTTGTGCTTAGTTACTCTAAGTTTGGTTAGTTTAGGCTAGGTCTGGTTAAGTATAGATATCTTTGACT
>NW_016975541.1:0-1488 GCF_001483705.2 Eufriesea mexicana | reverse complement strand
GCGCGAGAAGCGAGCGCAGCGGCAGGCGACCGATGCCCCGCAACTGCCCGCGATGGAGCCCACGAGTGCGCCGAAGGGAGCCGTCGGTAAGACGGGGCGCTGCTCCTCGGGGATGAGCTCCGCCCGCGCGCCTCCCGCGACCGCCACGAAGACCGGAACGATGCACGTTCGCGATAAGAAGATGAGCGGCTGTAGGCCGGGCCCCATTCTTAAGCGGCCACAGTTTGCGGTTTGCGTACCAGAGGGGTCGAGTCGCTCTTGCGCGGATGCCATCTCCGCTGCAAGAGAAAAGATAAATCTCGCCGACCTCGGGATCGAGGACTTGCGCCCCCGTCGGGGCGCTTCCAGCGGTCTCCTGCTGGATGTCGGCGGACCCGAGGGCGCACAGCGAGCCGGCGCTCTCGCCGGGCGAATGAGCGAAGTCTTGGAGGGATCCGGCGTGCGGGTTACTGTTCCCACCAAAAAAGTGGGGCTTAGGGTGACAGGGCTCGACGACTCCGTCACCCCCCGCGAGGTGGCAGCTGCTCTGGCTAGTGTCGGTGATTGCACCGCGGCGGAAGTAAGAAACGGAGTGATACGGTCTTCCGCTTCGGGGCTGGACTATGTATGGGCCCAGTGTCCCCTCGCGGCAGCGAGGAAAGCCGTCGATTGCGGGCGGATCCGCGTCAGCTGGACTTCGGCCCGTGTCGTAGCCTTGGAGGCACGGCGCCTACGGTGCTTCCGTTGCCTTGCGTTCCGTCACACAAGGAACGGATGCTCTAACGCGGTGGACCGCAGCGACACCTGTTTCAGGTGTGGCGCGGTGGGCCACCGTGGCGGTGGGTGTAGTGCGCCTGCACCCATGTGCCCGGTTTGCGCCGGGCACGGACGCCCCTCCAACCACTGGCTGGGCAGCAAGGCGTGCTGCCCGCCAAAGGCAAACAGCGCGGCACGCCAGGCGCCTGCAGGCGCCGTGTCCGCGTCGGCGCCTGCGAGCGCTGATTCGAAAGCTGCGTCCGCGAATTCCGTCTCCGCGAACGCTACCGCGAAGGGCCCGCCGACCGGCGTAGCACCGGACCCGCTGCCGTCCCAAAGGAAGGGGGGCCAAGAGGAGGCCATGGACGCGGCCTAATTGTCACGTCGTCCATGGTGCTCCAGGCCAACCAGAACCACTCGCGGGCGTTGCAGGACCTGCTCCTGCAGACGCTCGTTGAGCTGGGTGTCGGGCTGGCTGTTACCGCAGAGCCGTACCGTATCCTCGATCAATACGTGTGGTTCGGGGATCGGGACGGCTCCGTGGCGATCATCGCCAGGGTTCTACCGCTGACACCCGCACCAACGCTGCTTCACAGCGGTGAGGGATTCGTGGCGATCTCCTGGAACGACGTAGTCGTGGTGGGGTGATACGTCTCCCCCAGACGCAGCCACTCGTCGTGCGAGAGGTTTCTGGACGAGCTCGGAGGTTTCCTTAGTGGACACACGGCTCATCCGCATCTGGTCCTGGGGGAC
>NW_016975540.1:0-279 GCF_001483705.2 Eufriesea mexicana | reverse complement strand
GCTTGACTCTGGGTATGCCAGCAGCAGTGGTCGAGGCGTTATGTTCACTTATTCTACGTTTGGTCAGGTTAGGTTACGCGATGTTTGGTTAGGTTATCGCCGGCTTTTGCAACATGCACTGCTATTCTTGGAGTTCTGTGCTCTGCATTGCTCTAATATGTTCCGCTTGGCTCTGGAGAGGGCAGCAATAGCGGTCTCGGCACGTTAGGATTAGTCAGTTTACGTTCGGCCACGTTACGTATGGTCAGCTTAGGACCGGGAACCTTTGACTTCTGCGCT
>NW_016975539.1:0-994 GCF_001483705.2 Eufriesea mexicana | reverse complement strand
ATACTGAGTGTAGCCATTAACAGTGCACTGTAGCCGCTGCTCTGACCTGCTTAAACGACGATACGGTTTCTGTAGCATTTCTAGAGTGACTAAAGGCAAATTCATTGTGGCACGAGGTATTAACACGTAACAATGCAGCAGTGAGGGCGACAATCAGCACGCATGGTAGCCGTTCGATTAATTCATCAACTGATGAAGTATATTCGTCAGTAGTTCTGGCATAATAAATGTATAATTCAGTTATGGCAAGTGACATCTACAACTGAGAGTACGGAGCATAGTACGTCCACCAACAGAACCCTGTAGCTGTTGGATAAACCTCCGCAATGAAGATTAAATTTCTATAGCAGTTAAATAATGAAAAGGGACTAAAGCATTATCGCTCGGGCCATAAACGTTCGAAAATGAAGTACTTAGTACAACCATCATAACAGTCCTGCAGCCGTTGAAATAACTTGTTCACTGATAATTCAATTTCCACAACTTCTCCAGCACGAGACAATAACAGTTGACGGGACAGTACTGTGTACAATGATCATCACGGTATAATAGCCATTGGATTGATCCGTTCTCTAGTGATTTATACTCCATAGCAGTTGTAGCATAGTCAATGCACAGATCAGTTATGGCTAGCGATATTTATTAAGGACATTACGGTACTTCGTACGTTCGCAAGCAGGGCACAGTTGCCGTTGGATTAATCGGTCCACTGATGATTTATATCGTATAGCAATTCTAGTTGGACAAGAAAAGGATCCAATATCGCTCGAGTCACAGACATTCGACAAAGCAGAGTTGAATGTAGCAACCATCTTAGTTCTCTTGCCGCTGGATTGGTTTGTTCACTGATGTTTTAAATTTCTCTGGTGGCTTGTATTCTATGACAGTTCTAGATTGATCAATGTGTAAATCTGTTGTATCAGGAGACATCAACATCTGATAGTACAGTACTGACTATAGCTATCGACGCAGTACCGAAGACACGGTATCAACC
>NW_016975538.1:0-1320 GCF_001483705.2 Eufriesea mexicana | reverse complement strand
GTACCTTTCATTTTTGTGTTTTGCACTGCAATGCCGTCGATTTCTGCGCTCTCCTGTGCTCTAGCATATTCTGCTTGACGATGTGGAGGCCAGCAATAGTGGTCTCGACACGATAGGGCTTGTCATGCTACGTACGGTTGTGTTACGTTTGGTATCGTTAGGACAGGATAGCTTAGACTTTCCCGCTATACGCTGCAGTCTGCGGTTATCTGCGGTGTAAAGCGTTCTAATATTTCCTGTTTGGCCCTGTGGAAGCCAGCAATAGTGGTCTCCGCTCGTTAGGTCGGGTTATGTTACGTCTGGTTAGGTCATGTTTGGCTTGGTTCGGTTTGGATAGCTTTGACTTTCTTGGCATAGGCTGTAATTCGGTCTATTTCTGCGCCCACCCGTGCTCTACTATACCGAGGTCGTCTCTGGGAAGGCCAGAAATAGTGGTCGCTGACATTAGGTTGAGTTTGGTTACGTTTGGTTAGGCTAGGTTTTGTTTGGATAGGTTATGGTGGATTAGCTTTTGTGCTATATACTGCTATTCGCTGGCTTTCTGCTATCTACTTTGTTCTAGTATATACTGCATGACACTGTGGAGGCCAGAAATAGTGGCCTCGGCAGGTTCGGTTACGTTTGGGTACGTTTGGTGACATTAAGTTTGGATAGGTTAGGAGAGGATAGTTTTGACTTTTGATTTATACACTGCTGTCCGGTGCCCTTCTGCGCTCTACATTACTCTACTGTACTCTGGCCGAATCTGGGGAGGCTAGTAATAGTAGTCCCGGCACGTTACTTTGTTTTAGGCTAAGTTCGGCTATGTTACTAATGGTTAAAGTAGGAGAGGATAGCTTGGCTTCTGCGCTATGTACTGCTTCTCGGTGAACTACTGCGCTATACTGTGCTCTAATATGCTCTGCTTGGCTCTGGGGAGGCCAGAAATTGTGGTCTCGGCACGTTAGCTTGTGATAGGTTACGTTTGGGTAGGTTACGTTTGCTTGTGTTAGGTTTGGATAGCTTTGACTTTCTTGGCATAGACTGTAATTCGGTGGATTTCTGCGCTCTGACGTGAGCTACTATACCCTCCTCGACTCGGGGGAAGCCAGGAATAATGGCCGCCGCTAGTTAGGTAAAAATACATTACGTTCAGTTCGGTCAGGTTGGTTAGGTTTGATCAGGTGATCTATGTCTTTTGCGCACTTCACTGCAATGCGGTCGATTTCTACGGTGTACAGTTCTCTAGTATATTCTGCTTGCCCCTGGGGAGGCCAGAAATTGTGGTCTCGGCGCGTTAGCTTAAGTTAGGTTACGTTTGGTTATGTCATGTTTGGTCAG
>NW_016975537.1:0-249 GCF_001483705.2 Eufriesea mexicana | reverse complement strand
TGGATGGATGTATGGAAGTATGTATGTATGAATGGGTGTACGTATGGATGGATGGCTGTATGGATGGGTGGAAGTGTGGATGGGTTGAGGTATGGATGGACGGATGTACGGATGTATGGATGTATGGATGTGTATATGAAGGGTTGTATGGATGGATGGATGTATCGATGGATGGTCGTGAGAATGGTTGGATTTATGGATATATGGATGGTGGATGTATGCATGTATAGATGGATGGATGTATGGATG
>NW_016975536.1:0-661 GCF_001483705.2 Eufriesea mexicana | reverse complement strand
TTATTCCACGTTTGGTTATGTTAGGACATGATGCCACTGACTTTTGCCCTATATATTGTTATGTGGCAGATTTCTGCACTCTACGTTGCCCTGCTATACTCTGCTCGACTATGGGGTGGCCAGGAATATTCGTCGTCACTCGATAGGTTGAGTTACGTTACACTTGGTTTGCCTAGGATGGGTTAGGTTTGGTTATGATGGCTTTGGCTTTTGTGCTGTACACTGCTGCTCTGTGGATTGCTGCGCTCTACTGTGCTCTAATATGATCTGCTTGGCTCTGGGGATGTCAGCAATAGTGGTCGCGGCACTTCAGGTTGAGCTTGGTTAAGTTTGTTAGTGTTACGATTGGCTAGGTTTGGACAGGGTACCTTTGACTTTTGCGCTACATACTGCCTTTCGGTGGATTTCTGCGCTTTACTGTGCTATAATATGCTCTGCTTTGCTTTGGAGAGGCCAGAAATGGTGGCCGCGGCATGTTAGGTTGAGTTTGGTTACGTTTGGTTATTTCACGTTAGCATGGGTGAGGCATGGATGCCTATGATTTTTGTGCTGCACACTGCGATTCTATGGATTTTTGTGCCCTACCCTCATCTAATACGTCCTGCTCGGCTTTGGGGAGGACAGCGATCGTGGACTCGGCAGGTTACTTTGGTGTATGTTA
>NW_016975535.1:216-643 GCF_001483705.2 Eufriesea mexicana | reverse complement strand
GCTATAGAATCAGTCTGGAAAATTCAATTTTATCGACATTTTCGGCTAATATCGTGGTGACCTAACCTTCTTGCATAAATAAGGACGGAAGATTCTATGGGCGCGCTATTGCCATTGCAATGCTATAGAGTCTGGCTGGAAAATTCATTTTTAATGACCTTTTCGAATAATATCCTGGCGACATACCTTTCTTGCATACATAAGGGAGAAGGATTCTACTGGCGTGCTATATCCATTGTAATGCTATAGAATCTGTCTGGAAAATTGAATTTTATTGACATTTTCGACTAATATCGTGGTGAGCAAACCCACCCTTGTAAATAAGGAGGAAAGATACTATAGGCATGGTATAGCCATTGCAATTCTATATAATTTGCGTGCAAAATTCGATTTTATTGACATTTTCGACTAATACCGTGGTGAGCTA
>NW_016975535.1:0-204 GCF_001483705.2 Eufriesea mexicana | reverse complement strand
TTTCTTGCATAAATGAGGAAGAAATATCCTATTGGCGTGCTATAGTCTTTGCGATGCTATAGAATCTGTCTGGAAAATTCAATTTTATTGACGTTTTCGGCTAATATCGTGGAGACCTATCTTTCTTGCATAAATAAGGATGGATGTTTCTATTGGCGTGTTATAGCCATTGCAATGCTATAGAATCTGGCGGGAAAATTCAAT
>NW_016975534.1:0-2449 GCF_001483705.2 Eufriesea mexicana | reverse complement strand
ATTTCTGTGCTCCACATTTGTCTGATATGTAAAACTCGGCTCTGGGAAAGACAGCAATAGTTGCCTTGGCACGTTACACTTTTCTATGCGACGTTTGGCAGGGTTAGGTTGGGCAGGGTTAGGTTAGGATATCCTTGATTTCTGCGCAACACAATGAAACGCCGCGGATGTTTGTGATATACTGTGATGTAGTATACTCTGCTTGGCTCTGGAGTGGTCAGCAATAGTGGCGTAGGGCTGTTACGTGGAGTTACATTGCGTTTCGTTATGCTATGTTTGGTTAGGTTTGGCAAGGACAGCCTTGACTTGTGTGCTGTACTCCACATTCCGCTGTATTTCTGCGCTCTACTGTGATGTAATATGCTCTGCCTTGCTCTTGGAGGGGCAGAAACAGTGGTCGCTGCGCGTTAGGTGGAGTTGTGTTACGAATGGTTAGGTTAGGCTCGTTTGAGTTAAAATACGCTTTCTTTGACTTTTGTGCTGTAGACTGAAATGCGGTGGGTTTCTGCGCTCTGCTGTGGTCTAGTAGATCCTGCTTTGCTCTCGCGATGTTAGTAATTGTGGTCCGATATGTTAGGTTGAGTTAGGTTACGTTTGCTTGAGTTACGATTGGATAGGTTGGCAGGGGCTAGCTACCACTTTTGCTGTGTATAATGCTATACGGGGGGTTTCATCATTCTTCTGTGCCCTAAAATGTTCAGCTTGGCTCTGGTGGTGCCAGCAATGGTAGTATCGGCACGTTACGCTTAGTTAGGCTACGTTTGGATAGGTTAGACTGTGATTTCTTCGACTTGCGAGCCTTCCACTGCATTGCGGCTTATTTCTGCCCTCTACTGTGTTCTAGTATATTGTGGTTGACTCTGTGGAAGTCAGCAATGGTGGTCTAGACACGTTAGGTCGGGTTAGGTTCCGTTTAGATATATTACGTTTGGTTAGGTTAGGACGGGGTATACATTGCTTTTGTGCTATACACTGTTGTTCGATAGATTTCTGCGCACCACTGTGCTCTGATATGTTCTACTTGTCCCCGGGGAGGGCAGTAATATCGGTCGCCGAATATTAGGTAGAGTTATGTTACGTTTGGTTATGTTACGCCTGGTTACAAGGTAGCTTCCACTTTATGCTGTACACTGCTATTCTGTGGACTTCTGCGGTCTACATTGCTCTAATATATTCTGCTTGGCTCTGGGAAGTTCAGCAGTAGTGGTCGTCGCACGCAATGCTGAGTTTTGCTACGTTTGGCTAGGTTACGTTAGGAGCGGTTAGGAAAGGACTCCTTCGACTTTTGTGGTTTTCACTGCAATGCGGTGGATTTCTGCCCACTACTGTGGTCTAGTCCGCTCTCCGTACCGCTGTGGGGGCCAGCAATATTAGTCTCTTCACGTTTCGTTGTGTCAAGATACGTTTGTATATGTTAAGTTTGGCTAGGTTAGGACAGGCTACATTGACTTTTGAGCCATACACCGCTATTCCGTGGTTTTCTGTGTCTACTGTGCTCTACTACATTCTGCTTCTCTACGGGGAGGCCACGAGCAGTGTTCGCGTCACGTCGCCTTGTGTCTTGCTGCGATCGGTTAGGTTAGATTAGGTCAGGTTTGGTCAGGATATCCACGGCCTTTTTGCGATTCACTGCACTGCGGTGGATTTCTGCGGTCTAGTGTGCTCTAGTATATCCGGATTGGCTCTATCGAGGCTAGCAATGGTGTCATCGGCACGATAGTTTGAGTTAAGTTACGTTCGATTATGCTACGTTTTGTTAGGCTAGAATGGAGTATATTAGACTTTTGCGCCATACGCTGTCATTCGATGGACTTTTGCCATCTACTGTGCTGTAGTGTGTCCCCTTTGGCTCTGGTGTTGCCAGTAACGGTTGTCTCGGCACGTCATTTTGATATAGGTCTTTCACGCTAGGTTGGGTTAGGAGGGCTTGGTCAGGATTTTTTCTACGTTTGCGCTGTGCACTGCTGTACAGTCGATTCCTACGCTCTAAATTGATCTTCTAAAATCTGCCCCACACTGTGGAGGCGAGCAATGGTGTTCGTTGCACGTAAGTTTGGGTTAGGCTATGTTTGAGTAGGTTAGGTTATGTTAAATTTGATTAGGATAGCTTTGGCTTTCGTGCCATACACGGCCTTTCGGTGGGCTTCTGTGATGTACTCTGCTCAAACATACCCTGCTTGGTTCAGAGGAGGCCAGAAGCAGTGGTCGCGGCACGTTATATTAATTTATGATACGATGGTTTGGGTTAGGTAAGGTAAGGTTCGGTTAGGTTATCTTCGACTCATGTGCTATAGACTGCAATGCGGTGGATTTCTGCGCTCTAACGTGCTCCAATTTCACTGATTTGCTCTGGAGGGTACTGCCATATTTGTCTCGTCACGTAATAATGTGTTACACTACGTTTACGTTGATTAGGTCTGACCAAGTTAGGTCATGGTATGTTTGACTT
>NW_016975533.1:0-730 GCF_001483705.2 Eufriesea mexicana | reverse complement strand
TTGGGTTACGTTTGGGTAGCATAGGCGTTCTTGAAATACACTGCGATACTATGGGTTTCAGCGTTCCGCTCTGCACTAATGTATTCTGCTTGGCTCTGGGTTGGCCAGCAATACAGGTCGCGGCACGATAGGTTTAGATATGTTACGTTATGTTATGTTACTAGTGGATAAGTTAGGAGAGGACAGCTTTGACTTTAGTGCTACAGACTGCTACTAGGTGGGTTCCTGCGCCATACAGTGGTCGAATGCTTTCAGTGTGGCTCTGTTTTTATAGTGTTCTCGGCACGTTAGAATGGGTTAGGCTACGCTTGGTTACGTTACGTTTGGATAGGTTAGGGTACGATGGCTTTGACCTTTGTGCTATGCGCTGCTGTACGGTGGATTTCCGCAACCTACTGCACCCCATTGCCATCTGCTTGGCTCTGAGGTGGCCAGCACCTCTGTTCCAGGCAAGTTAGGCTGAGCTATGTTAAGTTCGGCTTGGTTATGATTGGTTAGGCTAGGTTAGTTTAACTTAGACGCTTCTGGTGCACACTGCTATTCGGCCGGTAACTGCGATCTGCATTGCTCTGCTGTCCTCCGCATGTCTATGGGAAGGCCAGTGATATTGGTCGTGGCACGTTTGTATGTGTTAGGTTCCGCTTGGATAGGATACGTTAGGTTACGATTTGTTAGGATGGCATTGACTTTCATGTTATACGCCGCTATTTGGTTGATCTCCCTGCTCTAC
>NW_016975532.1:0-261 GCF_001483705.2 Eufriesea mexicana | reverse complement strand
TGTCGAATGTATCCTGACTTAATACTACCCAACCTAACCTAACCAAACATAATGTATCTCAACCTATCATGCCGCGAACATTACAGCTAGACGCCACGAGGCCAAGCAGATGAGAGTACAGCAAATTAGAGGGCATGATACCACTCAATGACACTGTATAGAATGAAAGCCAAAACAATCCCAACCTAACTTAGCCTTACCTCACGAAACCAAGCGTAACATATCTCAAATTATCGCGGTACAACCACAAATGCTGGCGTA
>NW_016975531.1:0-622 GCF_001483705.2 Eufriesea mexicana | reverse complement strand
GTAGAGCAATGTAGAGCAGTGAAATCCACCGAACAGCAGTGTCTAGCATGAAAGCCATGGCTATTCCGCCCCAACTTGTCCAAGCGTAATATAATCAGGCGTACCCTAACCAAACCGAACGTGCCTAGACCACTATTGCTGAAATCTCCAGAGCCAAGCAGAATTTACTAGAGCACCTTAGGGCGCAGGTTTAGCCACCAGATGGCAGCGTACAACGTAATGGTCAAATACGTCCTAACCCAACCTGACCAAAGGTAACATAGCTCAAACTTCCGTGCAACGACCACCACTGCAGGCCTCTCCAGAGTTGAGCAGAGTATAGTAGAGAAATGTAGAGCAAAGAAATCCACCAAATATCAGTATTTAGCTCAACAGGCATAGTTATCCTCTCCTAACCGAACCAAACGTAACACAACCAAACGTTGCCTAACTCAACCTAACTTGCCTAGACGACAGTTGCTGACTTCCACAGAGCCAACCAGAATACATTAAAGCACTGTAGAGCGCGTAAATCCACCGCAATGAAGTGTAAAGCGCGAAGATCACAAATATCGTAACCTAACCTAACCTAACCTAACCTAACCTAACCTTACCTAACCCGACATAACTTAACGCGCTGCGG
>NW_016975530.1:0-981 GCF_001483705.2 Eufriesea mexicana | reverse complement strand
GCGCAGAAATCCACGGGTAGCAGTGTATAGCACAAAGGCCTGAACTATCATGCCCTAACCTCGACAAACGTAACATACACGAACGTAACATAGCCGAACCTGACGAGCCTAGGCCACTACTAATGGCCACCCCAGAGACAAGCAGAATATGGTAGAGCACGGTAGAGCACAGAAATCCACCGCATTGCAGTGTATATCCCATAAGCCGAAGGTACCATAACCTAACCTGATTTAAACTAACCTAACCACACGTAGCGTAAGTCAACATAAAGTGCCGCGAACGCTGCTTCCGTCATCCCCTGAGCCAAGCAGCATATACTGAAGCACAGTAGGTCACAGAAATGCACAGAAATGCAGTATATAGACGAAAGTCAATGCTACTCTGACCAAACTTTACCAAACCTGACGTAAGCAAACGTAACCTAACTGAACCCAACCCTCCGCGGCAGCTATTGTTCGAATCCCGTCAGTCGAGCTGTGTATGGTAGTGCAATGTAGACCGCAGGCATCCACCGCATAGCAGCGTATAGCACAAAAGTCAAGGATATCCGATCCTAACCTGGCTCAGCCTAACCTAACCGTTCGTAGTATAACACAAAGCAACTTGCCGAGAGCACTGCTGCTGGCATCCCCAGAGCCAAGCGGAATATACTAGAGCAGAGTGAATCACAGAAATCCACCGAACAACAGTGTATAGCACGAAGGACAGAGCTATCCTAACCAAACCTTCCTAGCATACCCAAACGTAACGCAACATATCACAACCCAACGTGCTGAGACCACTATTACAGGCCACCACGGAACCAAGCAGAAAATATTAGAACTTAGAAGAACGCAGATATCGGAGTATAGCAGTGTGTAGCATAGTAGGGTAAGATACCCTATCCTAACATCACCGAACGTACCACAACCAAACCAAGCATAACTCAACCTAACTTGCCCAGACAACTGTTACTGGCCGCCATAGAGACAATCAGGATA
>NW_016975529.1:0-713 GCF_001483705.2 Eufriesea mexicana | reverse complement strand
GCCGCTGCAGTGCTATAGAATCTGCCTGGAATGTTCGATTTTATTGATATTATCTACTAATATTGCAGCGAGCTAACTGTCTTTCATAAATAAGGAGGAAAGATTCCACTGGCGTGCTATAACCATTGCAATATCCTAGAACCTGTCTGGAAAATTCAATTTTATTGACATTTCCGACTAATATCATGGTGAGTTAATTTTCTTGCACAAATAAGGAGGAATGATTCTATTGGCGTGCAACAGTCATTGCAGAGCTATAGAATCCGGCTGGAAAATTCAATTCTATTGAGATTTTCGACATATATCGTGTTGAGCTAACTCCCTTGCAAACGAAAGGAGGCAGAATTCTATTGGCGTGTTATAGCCATCGCATTGTCTTAGAATCTGGGAGGAAAATTCAATTTTATTAACATTTTCGACTAATATCGTGGTGACCTAATTTTCTTCCATAACCAAGGATTAATGATTCTATTGGCGTGCTATAGCCATTGCAGAGCTATAGAATCCGACTGGAAAATTCAATTTTATTGACGTTTTCGACTAATATCGTGTTCGTGATGAGCTAACTTTCTTGGTTAGATAAGGAGGAGGGATTCTATTGCAGTGCTATAGCCATTGCATCGCTATAGAATCTGCCTGGAATAAATTAGTTCTATTGACATTTTCTACTAATATCGTGGTGAGCTAACTTTCATGCATAAATAAGGAGGAAC
>NW_016975528.1:0-484 GCF_001483705.2 Eufriesea mexicana | reverse complement strand
CATAAATAAGGAGGAAATGCTTTATTGGCATGCTATAGCCATTGCAATGCTATAGAATTTGCCGGGAAAATTCAATTCTGTTGATATTTTCAACTAACAGCGTGGTGAGCTAGTTTTGTTGCATAAACAAGGAGGAGATATGCTATTGGCATGCTAAAGGCATTGCAGCGCTGTGGAAACTGATTGGAAAAATCAATTTTATTGTCATTTTCGACTAATATCGTGGTGAGCTAATTTTGTTGCATAAAAAAGGAACGAAGATTCTATTGGAATGCTATAGCCATTGCAATGCTGTAGATATGCTATAGCCATTGCAATGCTGTAGAATCTGAATGGAAAATTCAACTTTACTGACATTTTCTACTAATGTCGTGCTGAGCTATATTTGATGCATAAATAAGGAGGAAAGATGCTATTGGCGTCCTATAGAAATTGGATTCCTATAGAAACTGGCTGCAAAATTCAATTTTATCAACATTTTCGA
>NW_016975527.1:0-570 GCF_001483705.2 Eufriesea mexicana | reverse complement strand
CCAGATTCTATAGTACTGAAATGGCTATAGCACGCCAATAGATTCTTTCCACATTGTTTATGCAAGAAGGTTACCTCACCACGATATTGGTCGAAAATAACAATAAAATTGAATTTTCCAGGACCATTCTATAGCACTGCAATGTCTACACCACGCTAGTAGAATCTCTCCTCCTTATTTATGCAAGAAAGTCAGGTCACCACGATATTAGTCGAAACTGTCAATAAAAATGATTCTGCCAGGCACATTCCGTATCATTGCAATGGTTCTAGAACGGCAAAAGCATATTTCCTCCTTATTTATGCAAGAAATGTAGCGCACCACAATATTATTCGAAAACGTCAATAAAATTGATTTTTCCGGAGAGATTCTATAGCATTGCAATGGTTATTGCTTGCCACAGAATCCTTCCTCCTTATTTATGCAAGGAAGTTGGCTCACCACGATGTTAGTCGAAACTGTCAATGAAATTGAACTTTCCAGCCAGATCCTATAGCATTGCTATGATAATAGCTTGCCAATATAATCTTTCCTCCTTGTTTATGCAAGAAAGTTGGCTCACTGCGATAT
>NW_016975526.1:0-2630 GCF_001483705.2 Eufriesea mexicana | reverse complement strand
GATATCTGCGCCCTGCGATGCTCTACTAGCTTCCGCTTGTTTCTGGGGAGGTCAGCAACAGTGCTGTAGGCACGTTATGCTAAGTCATGTCACGTTCGGTCGGGTTATGCTTGGTTAGGTTTGCTCTGGGTATTTTTGACTTTTCCGATATAAACAGCAGTGCCGGGTGTTTCTGCGCTCTACTGTGCTCTAGTATATTCCGCTTCGCTCCTCGGAGGACAGCAATAACGGCCTCGGCACGTTATGCTGTGTTATGCTACGCATGGCTAGGTAAGGTTAGGCATCGTTAGGTTAATATATCTTCGGCCTTTGTGCCATAAACAGGTATTCGGTAGATATCTGCCATCTGCATTTCTCAACCAGCATCTGATTGTCTCTGCGAAGGAATGCAATAGCGGTCGTGGCACGTTTGGCTGGGTTAAGTTACGCTTGGTAGGGTTACGATAGGTCAGGTTTGGTTAAAATTGCTTTGTCTTTTGCGCTATACACAGCTATTCGGTGCTTTTCTGCACTCTACCCTGCTCTAGTATATTCTGCGAGGCTACGTGGAGGCCAGAGGTACTGGTCTCGGCACGTTAGTCTAAGCTGTATTGCGTTCGTTTATGTGAAGTTTGGTTAGGTTATGACGTGGTAGCTCCGACTTCTGTGCTATACGCGGCTGCTCGGTGGATTTCTGCGCTCTACAGTGCTCTAATATGCACTGCTTGGGGCTGGAGGCCAGGCAGTAATGATGGCGGCACGTTAGATTGAGTTTGGTTATTTTTGGTATTGCTACTGTTGGCTAGGTTAGGATAGGATAGCAATGACTATTGTGCCATACAGCGATATTCGGTGGATTTCTCGGCTCGACTGTGCTCCAGTAGTAGCTGCCACGCTCTGTCGATGCCAGCAATAGCGGTCTCGGTTCATTAGGTTACGTTAGCTTTGGCTGGTTTTGGGCAGCTTCGACTTTTGTGCTATTAACTGCGATTGTATGTACTTCCATAGCGAACTCTCCTCTATTATTTTTTGCATTGCTCCGTGGAGGGCAGCAGTAGTGGTCGCGGCGCGTTAGGTTTAGTCAGTTTTCGTGCGGTTACGTTGGGTTGAGCTTGGTTAGGTTAGGATAGCTTTGACTTTTGTGCTCAACACAGATATTCTGTGGACTCCTGTACTCTACTGTGCTATAGCATATTCCGCTTGTCTATGGGGACGCCGGCAGCAGTGTTCGCGTCATATTACGTTTCGATATGTTACGTTTGGTTACGTTAGGTTAAGCCAGGTTTGGTCATTATATCTACGACTTTTGTGTTTTTGACTGATGTGCAGTCGATTTCTACGTTCCACTGTTCTCTAGTATATTCAACTTGGCTCTGCGGAGGCCATCAATAGTGGACTTGGCACGTCAGCTTGAGTTAAGTTACGTTCGGTTAGGTTCAGTTAGGCAGGGCATGTATAGGACTGCTGTGACTTTGTGCTTTACACTGCTATTCGGCGGATTTCTGCGCCCTACATTGCTCTACTATGCTCTGCTCGTCTTCGGGGAGGCCAGCAATAGTGGTCGTGGCAAGAAAGGTTTAGTTTGGTTACGTTTGGTCAGGTTAATTTAGGTCAGGTTGGGTTAATACATATTTGACTTTTGTGCTTTACGCCGCAATGCGGCGGATTTCGGCGCTCCTCAGTGCTCTTGTAGTTTCTGATTGGCTCTGTGAGGGTCAGCAGTAATTGTCTCCGCACATTAGGTGTAGATAGGATGAGTTTGGCTGTGTTACATTATCTTCGCTTAGGTTTGGATTGTTTCGTCTTTTCTGCTATCCACTGCGATTTTATGGATTTCTGCGCTCTGCTCTCCACTAATATGCTCTGCTCGACCCTGTGGATGCCAGTAGTTCTGGTCGCGGCACATTAGGTTGAGTTAGATTACGTTTGGATATGTTAGGTTAGGTTGGGTTAAGTCAGGATGGAAACTTGACCTTTGTGCGGATCACAGATATACTATGGACATCTGTGCTCTACTTTGTCAATCATATTCAGCTAGTCTCTGGAGAGGCCAGCAATGGTGGCCTAGGCTCGTCGGTTTGGGTTATGCTAGGTGCGGTTGGGTTATGTTTGATGGGTTTGGTTTGGATATCTTTGGTTTTCTTGGCATAGACCGTTATTCGGTGGATTTCTGCCATCTACTGTGCTGTTCTATAATCTGCTGGACTATTGGGTGGCCAGCACTAGTGTTCGCTGCATAATAGGTTGAGTTAGGTCACGTTTGGTTATGTTACGATCGGTTAGGTTAGGAGTGGATATCTCGGACTTTTGTGCTGAGCACTGCTACTCGATGGACTTCTGCGCTCTACTGAGGTCTGACATGTCCAGCTGTGCACAGGGAAGGACAGCAATGGTGGTCTGGGCACCTTATGCTGTGTTGCTCTACGTTTGGTTGGGTTAGGTTAGGTCAGACTAAGTTAGACTCTTTTCGAGTTTGGTGCTGTACAGTGCATCGCCGCGGATTTCAGTGATATACTGTGCTCTAGTACATTACACTTGGCTCTGGGAATGTCAGCAAGAGTTCTGTGGGTCGGTTAGGTGGAGGTATTTTAGGTTTGCTTATGACATGTTTGGTTAGGTTAGCCAAGGATGCTTTCGACTTTTGTGCTGCA
>NW_016975525.1:0-708 GCF_001483705.2 Eufriesea mexicana | reverse complement strand
TTGTACGTAAGGATGTATGAATGTATGGCCGTATTTGCGTTATGGATGTACGGATGTATGTATCCATGGATGAATGTATATAAGAATATATGGATGTACGGAGGCATGCGTATATCGATGTGTGGGTGGACGAATGCATGGGTGAATGGACGGAAGAGTGGATGTATGTATGGATGCTTGTATGGATGATTGTATGGATGGATGTATGGATGGATGCATGCATGGATGTGTGTATGGATGCATTTACGGATGTATCTATGGATGCATGTATGGATGAGTGTATGAGGGTATGCATGGATGTATGGATGTATGTATGGATGTATGGATGTATGCATGAATGGATGTATGGATGTATGGATGTATGGACGTATGGATGTACGAATTTATGGATGTACGGGTGTATGGATGTATGGATGGATGTATGGATGTATTGATGTACGTATGTATGTATGTATGGATGAATGGGCTGGTGGATGGATGTATGAATGGCTGGATGTATGGATGTATGGATGGATGGATTATTGGATGTGTGGATGTATGAATGCATGGATGGATGGATGTATAGATGGATAGATGTATGGTCAGGAGGATGTATGGATTGATGTATGTATGGATGGATGGTTGTGTGGATGGAAGGATGTATGGATGGATTGAGGTATGGATGGACGGAGGTATCGGAGTATGGATGTATGGATGTATGGCTGTATG
>NW_016975524.1:0-894 GCF_001483705.2 Eufriesea mexicana | reverse complement strand
CACAAAAGTCTAAGCTATCCTGACCTAACATTTCCAACCTTAATATATTTGAGCGTACCATAAAGTAACGTAACATGCTGAGACCACTATTGCTGGAATACCATTAGGCAAGTAGAATATACTAGCACACGGTAGAGCGCAGGGAGTCACAAGATAGCAGCGTATAGCACACAGGTCAAATATGTCACAAACTAACGCGTCCAAACCTAACATAGCATAACGTAGACTAACTAAGCTTGACGAGGCTATCACACTATTTTTGGACTCCCCAGAGCCAAGGAGATAATTCCAGGGCCCAGTAGGGCGCAGAAATCCACCGAAGAGCAGTGCCTGGCACAAAAGTCAAGGCTGCCCTAGCCTAACGTGACCAAACGTAGCATACCAAACCGTAAACTAACTCCAGCTAACAGCAATACACAACTGTTGCTGACCTCCCCAGCGCCAAGCAGAATATACTAGAACACAGCAAAGCTCAGAAGTCCGCCGCATTACAGTGCAAAGCACAAAAGTCAAAGATAAATTAACATAACCTGACCTAATCTAACCTTACCAAATGTAGCCTAACTCAACGATGCGTGCCGATACCACTGTTGCTGGCTCTACCAGAGCCAAGCTGAATATATTAGAGCACTGTAGAGTGCTGATATCTGCCGAATAGAAGTATATAGCTCAAGAGTCATAGCTATCCCCTCCTAACCAAGCCAACCGTAACGTAGCCGAACGTAACCTAATACAACCTGACGTGACGCGACCACTATTCCGGGCCTTCACAGAGCCCAGAGGAACATATTATGGGGCGTAGGGAGCAGGAATCTATAGAATCGCAGTGTGTAGCAGAAAAGTAATATCTATCCAAACCTAACCCAAGCAAATACAACCTGACTAAACGAAGCC
>NW_016975523.1:0-503 GCF_001483705.2 Eufriesea mexicana | reverse complement strand
CCTGACCAAACATATCCTAACGTAGTCTAACCAAACTTATCCTAACTCAGCATGACTTCCCAGCACCACTATTCCTCGTATCCCCAGGGTCGAGCGGAGAATAGTAGAGCAATGTGGATCGCAGGTATCCACTACATAGCAGTATACAGCGCAAAGGCCGAGGAAATTCTAGCCGAACCTTCCGAACCTAACGTAACGAAACGTAGAATGCCTCAACCAAACGTGACGAGACTACTATTACTGGCCACCCCGGAGCCAAGCCGAGCGTATTATAGCACATTAGAGAGCAGAAATCCACGGAATAGCATATTATAGCACGCAAATCAAAGTAGCCCATCCCAACCTTGCCAAACGTGACATACACAAACGTAGGATAACAAAAACTAACATTAAGGGACCACTATTGCTAGCTTCGACAGAGACAGGCAGAATGTACTGGTGCAGGTTAGAGCGCAGAAATCCACCGCATTGCAGTGAATGGCGCATGAGCGGTAGATACCATA
>NW_016975522.1:0-554 GCF_001483705.2 Eufriesea mexicana | reverse complement strand
GTGCTAAACATTGCTATTCGGTGGATTTCTGCGGTCTACTGTGCTCTAGAATGCCCTGATTGGTCCTCGGAATGCCAGCAGTTGATGTCTCGGCACGTTAGGTCCACTTAGGCTTTTTGGTTGTGGTAGTTGGAGAAAGGTTAGGTTCGGGAATCTGCTGCTTTTCTGCATTACACATCAATGCGGCGGATTTCTGCGCTCTACTGTGCTCTAGCATATTCTGCTGAGATCTGCGTGATCTGCAATAGTGGTGTAGGCACGTTAAATTGGGTTAGGGTACGTTTGGTTAAGTTAGGAGATGGTAACTTTGACTTTTGTGCTCTGCACTGGTATTCTGTGGGCTTCTACTCTCCACATTGCTCTGTTGTACTATGCTAGAAAATGGGGTGTCCAGGATGAGTGTTCCTGGCTCGGCAGGTTGAGTTATGTTTCGTTTGGTTATGCTGGGTTGGGCTTGGTTTGCCTATGATGAGTCTGTCCATTGTGGTATGCACAGCTATTCGTTGGATTTCTGTGCCCTACAGCGCTCTGGTATGCTCTACTTGGCTCTGGGG
>NW_016975521.1:0-287 GCF_001483705.2 Eufriesea mexicana | reverse complement strand
AGTAGAGTTTCGTCACGTTTGGCTATTCTGCGATTTGTTTTGTTAGGACAGGATAGCCATGACATTTGCGCTATACACGGCTGTTCGGTGGATATCTCCGCTCTGCTGTTCTCTAATATGCCCTGCTTTGCTGTGCGGAGACTAGAAATTGTGGCTGCGGCACGTTAGGTTGTGTCAGGTTACGTTGGCTATGTTACTCTAGCATTGGTTAGGCTTGGACAGCTTTCACCTTTCTGCTATACACTGCCATTCTATTGACTTCGGCCCTCAATCTCCTCTAATATGTG
>NW_016975520.1:0-558 GCF_001483705.2 Eufriesea mexicana | reverse complement strand
GTTTGGTTCAGCTGTGCTACGTTTTGTATGGTCACATTTGGATGAGTTTGATAAGGATGGCTGTGACTCTTGTGCTGTAAACTGCCATGCGGTGGATTTCTGCTCTCTACATTGCTCTACTATACTTTGCTCGACTTCCCGAATGCCAGCAATAGTTGTCGCGTTACGTTAGGTTGAACTAGAACTAGTTGGGTTAGGTAAAGTTATGTCGCGTTAGGTTAGGTTATCTTTGACTCTTGCGCTACTCACTGCTGTTCTATGTACTGCTGCCCTCTACAGTACACTGTCACACTCTGCTTGCCTCTGGACACGCCAGAAATAGTGGCCTCGGCACGCTAGTTGGAGTCTTGTTACTGTTGTCTATGCTAGGCTATGTTATGTTAGTATAGTATATCTTCGCCCTTTGTGCATGGCACTTCAGTGCCGCCGATTTCAACGCTCTCCTTTGCTACTGTTTCTTTTGCTTTGCTCTCGGGATGTCAGCAATAGTGGTGAAGGCACGTTAGGTTGTGTTATTGTACGTTTGGATATGTCACGTTTGGTTGGGTTAGAATAGGG
>NW_016975519.1:0-375 GCF_001483705.2 Eufriesea mexicana | reverse complement strand
GCGTCGACTGTTTTGATGTGCATTGCGATAATATCGCTTTCTGCGTTCTACTCCACACAAACGAGCTCTCTTTGGGTATGACGAGGCCAGCAATAGTGCTCGCGGCGCGTTGGGTTGTGTTATGTTACGCTTGTTCATGTTACGATTGGCTTGGTTAGGATTGGATGCCTTTGACTTTAGTGCTATATTCAGCCACAAGGTGGATTTCTGCGCCCTGCAGTGCTCTAATATCTTCAGCCTGGCTCTGGGAGTTCCAGCAATAGTGGTCTCGGTACGTAATGTTGTGTAAGGTTACGTTCGGTTATGTTGGGCTGGGAAAAGTTTGATCGGGGTTGCTTTAACATTAGTGCTGCACACTAGCGCAGTGGATTTCTG
>NW_016975518.1:0-1014 GCF_001483705.2 Eufriesea mexicana | reverse complement strand
TCTTCACGATATGCTCAGCTAGGGTACGTTTGGTTATGTTACGTTTGGTTAAGTTAGGATAGGGTAGCTATTACCTTTGTGCTATACACTGCAATCGAGCATAGTATAGTATATCTATGTGGAGTGCAGAAATACACCGTATATCAGTGTGTAGTACAAAAGTCAAAGCCGTCCTTTGCTAACCTCACATATCGCGACGTAGCGAAACGTAATATAACCCAAAGTAATGTCCCGCGACCACTGTTGCTGGCCTACACAGATTCGAGCAGAGTATGGTAGTGCACAGAAGGGCGCAGAATTGCACCGAATAACAGTGTATAACACGAAAGACAAAGCTATCGAAACCTAACCCAAACCAGCATAACCTAACCAAACGTAGCCGAATTAAACCTAATGTGCCGAGACTACCATCGCCGGCGTCGCCAGTGGCAAGCAGAGCATATTAGAGCACAGTAGAGCGAACATATCCACCGAATGGCAATGTATAACGCAAGAATCTAATTTATCCTCCACTCACCTGACAATACGTAACAGAACCAGATGTGACGTAACACAACGTGGGGTGCCACGACCACTTTCGCTAACCTCACCAGAGCCAGGCAGTGTATAGCAGAGCAATGTAGGGCGCTATAGTCGACAGAACAGCAGCGTATAGCACAAAAGCCATAGCCAGCACTAACAAACCTAGCCAAGCTAACATAACCAAACGTTACATATCTCAACCTAACCTGCCGAAATCATTATTCCTGGCGTCCGCAGGGACAAACAGTGTGTGAAAGCGAACTGAAGAACGCAGAAGCCCATAGGCTAGCATTGTGTAGGAAAAAAGTCGAAGCTATTCTGACATAATACATCTTAACCGAACATAACTGTAAGTGACATAACCCAACCTGACGTGCTGCGACCAACATTGCTGGCCTCGTGAGGGTCGAGAAGAGTTTGGTAGAGTATCGTAGAGCGCAGAAGTTGACCGAATTGCAGCACACAGAACAGAAGTCTAAGCTATGCTACCCT
>NW_016975517.1:0-656 GCF_001483705.2 Eufriesea mexicana | reverse complement strand
CCATCCATACATCCATCAATCCATACACCCATACATATATACATCCAGCCATACATACATCCACACATCCATCCACACATACATCCATCCGTTCGTCCATAAATCCATACATCCGTACATCCGTACATTCGTACATCCATACGTCCATACATCCATAAATCCATCCACCCGTACACCCAAACAACCATACATTCTTCCATACATATATCCATACATACATCCATACATCCATCCATCTATAGACCCATCCACACATATATTCATCCATACATCCCCACATCCATACTTCCATAAATGCATCCATTCGTACGTCCATTATTCGATACATCCAAACATACATACATCCATACATCCGTACATCCATACATCCATCCGTCCGTCCATGCGTCCATACAACCGTACATCCGTACATTCGTACATCCATACGTCCATTCATCCATGCATCTGTCCATCCATACATCCATCAACCATTCCATTCATCCATACATACATACATACATACATCAATACATCCATACATCAATCCATACATCCATACAGCCGTACATCCATGAAATCGAACATCCATACGTCCATACATCCATACATCCACGCATCCATACATCCATACATCCATACATGCATACATCCATACATACATACATCCATACATCCAT
>NW_016975516.1:0-941 GCF_001483705.2 Eufriesea mexicana | reverse complement strand
AGTTTGGTCAGGATAGCTATACCTTTTTTGCTGTGCACTGCGGTTCTATGGATTTATGAGCTCGACTGCGCTATAGTGCGCCCTGTTTTGCTCTGGGGAGGGCAGCCATAGCGGCCTCGACACGTTAGGTTGTGTATTCCTGCGCCCTACGGTGCTTTAATATTTTTAGCTTGGCACTGGGAACGCCAGCAATAGTGGCCTCGGCACGTAATGATGAGTCAGGCTACGTTTGATTAGGCTTGGTTATGCTCTGTTTAGATAGGGTATCTTCTCCTTTTGTGCTTTAGGCTGCTATACAGTGGACTTCGTTCAGTGGTGTTACGTGTGGCTAGGTCAGGAGAGGGTTGCTTTGACTTTAGTGCCATAGTCTGCTACTAGGTGGTCGTCTGCGCCCCACAGAGCTCAAATATCTTCAGCATGGCTCTGCGAAGGCCAGGAATAATGGTCTCTGCACGTTGCGTTGAGTCAGATTACCTTCGGCTAGGCATAGGCAATGTCAGCCTAAGTTTGGTCAGGATAGCTATACCTTTTTTGCTGTGCACTGCGGTTTTATGGATTTATGCGCTCTACTGCGCTATAGTGCGCCCTGTTTTGCTCTGGGGAGGGCAGCCATAGCGGCCTCGACACGCTATGTTGATTTATGCTATGTTGGGCTATGTTCTGATTGTTTGGGTTTGGTTTGGGTACTTTCGACTTTTCTGATATACACTGCGATTCTGTGGATTTCTTCCTCTTACTCTCCACTAATATGTGCTCCATGCCTCCGTGGATGCCTGTAATAGTGGCTGCAGCACGTTAGGTTGGTGTGGTTACGATTGGTTATGTTACGTCTGGTTAGGTTAGGAGACGCAGCTTAGACCTTAGTGCTATAGTGTGCGACTTTGCAGGTATCTGCGACCTGCAGTGCTCTGCTGCTTTTGGCTTCGCTCTGGGAATGCCAG
>NW_016975515.1:0-517 GCF_001483705.2 Eufriesea mexicana | reverse complement strand
GGTCGTGGCACGGTGTGTTGGCTTATGTTTCGTTTGGTAAGTTTAAGTTGGTTTGGGCAATGCTTGTATAGCATTGTCTTTTCTGCAATACACTGCGATTCCATGTATTTCTGCGCCCCACCTTCCTGTAGTGTCTGCTTGTCTCTGCGTAGGTCAGCAATACTGGTCGCTGTATGTTAGGTTGAGTTAGATTACGTTTTGTTAGGTTATGTTTGGTTGGGTTTGGTAAGGATACCTTTCACCTGTATGCTATACACTGCTATACGGTGGGTTTCTGCGATCGGCTGCGCTCTAATATGCTCTGCTCGTCTTTGGGGAGGCCAGCAATGGCGGTCGTGGCACGATAGGTTTAGATGTGTCACGTTTGGTTAGGGTCGCTTTATCTTTTGTGTTATACACTGCTGTTCGGTGGATTTCCGCGCTCTTCGGTGCTCTAGAGTATTCTTCTTGGCTCGGGAGGCAAGCAGTAGTTGTCTGGGCGCGCTAGGTTGCGTTAAGCAACGTTCGGTTGTATTAA
>NW_016975514.1:0-777 GCF_001483705.2 Eufriesea mexicana | reverse complement strand
AAGCTATGCTTGGCTATGCTGTGTTGGCTTGCGTTAGGTTTGTTAACCCTGACATTTCTGACACACACTGCGATTCCATGGATTTCTGCGTTCTACAATCCACTAATGTGTTCTGCGTTGCTCTCCGGAGGCCAGCGATATAGGTCGCGACACGTTAGCTTGAGTTATGTTACGTTTGGTTATGGTACGATTGGTTAGGTTAGGCAAGAGAAGGATTGACTTTAGTGCTATTATCTGCTATTAGGTGGATTTCTGCGCCCTTCAGTGCTCTAAGGCTTTCAGCTAGGCTCTGAAAAGGCCAGCAGCAGTGGACTCGCCACGTTATGTTGAGTCATGCTATGTTCAGTTAGGTTGGGTTAGGCAAAGTTTGTTCAGGGTAGCTTCAACTTTCGTGCTGTACACCGATGTTCAGTGGATTTCTGCGGCCCACTGTACTCTAGTATGTCCTGCTTGGCTCTGGTGAGGGCGACAATAGCTCTCTCCGTAAGCTAGGTTGAGCTATGGTATATGCGTTTGTGTTCCGTTTGCTTTGGTTAGGCTATGTTAGCTTCGAGATTCCTGATGTACACTGCGATTATACGGACTTCTGATTTCTACTATCCACGAATGCGTTCCGCTTGGCTCAGTGGTGGCCAACAATAGTAGTCGCGGTACGCTGGGTTGAGTTAGGTTACGTTCGGTTATGCAACGTTTGGATAGATTAGGAGAGGATAACTTAGACTTTAGTGCAATTGTCTGCTGTTAGGTAGATTGCTGCTCCCTACGGTGCTCTGATAT
>NW_016975513.1:0-822 GCF_001483705.2 Eufriesea mexicana | reverse complement strand
AGAATAGGTCTATTCAGAATCTAAAATCTGTTATAGCTAGGTGAATAGATCTCCTGACGCCTTCAATCCAATGGCAATTACAGCCATCTACTCGCCAGAGAATATGTCTACTCAAAGTCTATAATCTGTTATAGCTTGGTTAATAGGTCGGCTAACGCCTTCGACCAATGGCAAGTACAGCCATCTACTTGCCAGAGAATATTTCTATTCAAAATCTAAAACCTGTTATAGCTTGGTGAATGGGCCGCCTAACGCCTTCAATCCAATGGCAAGTACAGCTATCTACTTGAAAGAGAATAGGTCTATTAAAAATTTATAGCCTGTTATAGCATTGTGTACAAATCGCCTCACGCCTTGAATCCGATGGCAAGTACTGCCATCTACTCGCCAGAGAATAGGTTTATTCAAAGTCTATCACCTGCTATAGCTTGGTGAATAGATCGCCTAACGCCTTACTTCCAATGGCAGTTACAGCCTTCTACTTGCCAGAGAATAGTGCTATTCAAGATCTATAATCTGTTATAGCTTGGTGAGTACATTGCCTAACGCCTTCAATCGAATGGCAAGTACAGCCATCTTCTTGCCAGAGAATATGCCTATTCAAAATATATAATCTGTTATAGCTAGGTGAATAGGTCGCCTAACGCCTTCAATCCAATGGCAAGTACAGATTTCTACTTGCCAGAAAATAGGTCTATTCAAAATCTATAAACTCTTATAGCTTGGTGAATCGATCGACTAACGCCTTCATACCCATGACAAGCACAGCCATCTACTTGCCAGAGAATAAGACTATGCAAAATCTATAAGACGTCATAGCTT
>NW_016975512.1:0-230 GCF_001483705.2 Eufriesea mexicana | reverse complement strand
TGTCCTAACCACACCAAACGTAACAAAACCGAACGTAGCATTGCTCACACTCACGTGTCGAGACCACTATTGCTGGCCACCGCTGCGACAAGCAGAACATGCTACGGCACAGGAGAGAGCAGAAGCCAACCGCATTGCTGTATACACCGCAAGAGTAAAGCATATCCTGACCTAACCTCACCTTAAATAACCCACACAAACGTTGTGCAGCATAACATCACGTGACAAGT
>NW_016975511.1:0-539 GCF_001483705.2 Eufriesea mexicana | reverse complement strand
ATATGGACGAAAGATTCTATTGTCGAGCTATTGCC
The DNA here is from genome assembly GCF_001483705.2 of Eufriesea mexicana. Lineage (NCBI taxonomy): Eukaryota > Metazoa > Arthropoda > Insecta > Hymenoptera > Apidae > Eufriesea > Eufriesea mexicana. The sequence goes on along the minus strand of NW_016975511.1, from coordinate 504 downwards.
ATAGCAAATGTATAGAATCAGGATGGAACAATCGAATTTATTGACATTTTCGACTCATATCGTGGTGATCTAACTTTCCAGCATAAATAAGGAGGAAAGATTCTATTGGCGTGCTATAGCCATTTCAATGCTATAGAATCTCGCTGGAAAATACTATTTTATTGACGTTTTCGACTTATATCGTGGTGGGCTAGCTTTCTTGCATAAATAGGGAGGAAAGATTGTATTCGCGTGCTATAGCCATTGCAATGCTGTAGAATCTGTCTGCAAAATTCAACTTTATTGCCATTTTCGACTGATATCGTGGTGCACTTACATTCATGCATTAATAAGAATGAAATATTCTATTGGCGCTCTATATCCATTGCAATGATATGAAATCTGACTGGAAAAATCAATTTTATTGACGTTTACGACTAATATCGTGGTGGGCTTACTTTGTTGCATAAATAGGGAGGAAAGACCCTAATGGCGTGCTATTGCCATTGCAATGCTATAAAATCT
>NW_016975510.1:0-981 GCF_001483705.2 Eufriesea mexicana | reverse complement strand
AAGCAACATTTCGATGGATGTCTGCGCTCTACTGTGACCTAATATGCTCTGCTTGCCTCTGGGGATGCCACCAATACCAGCCTCGGCACGTTATGTTGAGTTAGGCTACGTTTGGTTATGTTTCGTTTGGTATGGTTAGGATTGGATAGCAATGATATTTGTGTGGTATACTGCTGTACGAAGTATCTCTGCTCTCTACATTGCTCTACTATGCTCTGCTCGTCTATGGGGAGGCCAGCAGTGGTTGTCTCGTCTCGTTTGACTGAGCTTAGCTACATTTGGCTGTGTTACGCAGGATTTGGTTAGATATGGGCAGCTCTGACTTTCGCGGTACACAATGTTATTCGGTGGATGTCTGCGCTCTGCTGTGACCTACTATAATCTGCCCAACTATGGGGAGGACGACAACAGTGGCCGTGGCGCAATATGTTCAGTTAAGTTACGCTTGGTTGTGTTACGTTTGGATAGGTTAGGAGAGGTTTGCATTGTCTTTTGTGATATGCACTGTCATCCGGTGGATATGCGCTCTACGTGGCTCTACTACGCTCTGCTCGTCTATGGAGATGCTAATAATAGTGGCCTCGGCACGTTAGGTTCATTTAGTTTATGTTTGGTTTGCCTAGGATGAGACAGGTTAGGTCATTATTCTTTTGACTTCTCAGTAATAAACCGCTATTCGTTGGGTTTTCGCGCTCCACTGTGCTCTAGTATACTCAACTCGAATAAAGGGGGGGCGGCAGTAGTGGCCTCGCCACGTTATGCTGAGTTATGTTGCGTTCGGTTATGCTACATTGTGTTGCGATGGGATAGGGTAGCTTGGACTTATGTGCTGCAGTCTACTCTTCGGTGGATTTCTGCGCCCTACTGTGATTTAACATGCTCCGCTTTGCTCTGGGGAGGTCAGCAATTGCAGTCGATACGCGATAGGTTTTCTTATGTTACGCCTATTTAGGATAGGTTAGGTTATGTTTGGCTACGTTG
>NW_016975509.1:323-565 GCF_001483705.2 Eufriesea mexicana | reverse complement strand
CTATGCCAGATTATAGATTTTGAATTGACCTATTCTCTGGCAAGTAGATGGCTGTTCTTGCCACTGGATTGAGGGCGCTAGGCGATCTATTCACCAAGCTATAACAGATTGCAAAGTTTGAATAGACTTATTCCCTGGCAACTATCTGGCTGTACTTGCCATTGGATTGCAGGCGATATGCGACCTAATCACCTATCTATTGCAGCTTATAGGTTTTGAATGGACTTGTTCTCTGACAAGTA
>NW_016975509.1:0-272 GCF_001483705.2 Eufriesea mexicana | reverse complement strand
CTATAACAGGTTATAGATTTTGAATATACCTATTCTCTGGCAAGTAGATGGCTCTACTTGCCATTGGATTGAAGGCGTTAGACGGTCTATTCACCAAGCTATAACAGGTTACAGACTTTGAATAGACCAATTCTGGCAGGTAGATGGCTGTACTTGCCATTGGTTGAAGACGTTAGGCGAAGTATTCTCCAAGATATAACAGATTATATATTTTGAATAGACCTATTCTCTTGCAAGTCGACGGCTGTACTTGCCATCGGATTGAAAGCATT
>NW_016975508.1:0-258 GCF_001483705.2 Eufriesea mexicana | reverse complement strand
GTAAGAACGTTAGTTCGCCGCGATATTATTCCAAAATGTCAATAAAATTGTATTTTCCAAACAAATTCTATTCCAATGCAACGGCGGTGGCACGCGAATAGATTCTTTCTTCCTTATTTGTGCAAGAAAGTTCGCTCACCGCGACACTAGACGAAAATGTGAATAAAATTGAATCCTCCAGCCACATTCTGTTGAACTGCAGTGGCTATAGCACGCCAATGGAATTTTTCCTCCTCGTTTACGCAAGAAAGTTAGCTC
>NW_016975507.1:0-546 GCF_001483705.2 Eufriesea mexicana | reverse complement strand
GTTTTCGCTTATTATTTGAATTTAAATGCAATTCTAGAATAATCAATATATTATACGGATATGTCTAGAGGCATTTACAATTGACGGCACGGAACTCATTTTGTCCATGAACAGAACACTGTGGCCGCGGATTTGACCTGTTCAATTGTGATGTAAATTCTTTAGCAATTCTAGAATGCAAAGAGACAGATACGTCATATCACGAGATACCAACAATTGACAAAACAGTAATGAGTAGAGCCATAGTCTGCTGAGCCATAGTCTGCAGCCGCTGGATTAACCTGCGCAATGACGGTTTAAAATCCGCTCCTGTCCAAGAATAATCAGTATAAGCATCAGTCATGGTTAGCGATAATTACCATTCACTGTACATCAGTTGATACGCCTACCAATGGAGCAGTGTAGCCGTTGATTTATGCTGTCCAGTCGTGACGTATATTCTATTGCAATTCTAGAGTGGCAAACGTCTGGCCCATCATCGATCGAGATATTAAGAATTGGCGGATCGATACTGACTACAGACATCATCACCGTAAGACATCCGTT
>NW_016975506.1:0-311 GCF_001483705.2 Eufriesea mexicana | reverse complement strand
GTAGATGGCTGTACTTGCCATTGGTTGATGGCGTTAGGCGATCCATTCACCAAGCTATAACAGATTAAAGATTTTTAATAGACTTATTCCCAGGCAAGTAGATGGATGTACTTGCCATTGGATTGCAGGCGTTAGGCGATCTATTCTCCATGTTACAACAGGTTATAGATTTTGAATAGGCCTATTCTCTGGCATGTAGATGGCTGTACCTGCTATTGGATTGAATGCGTTAGGCGATCTATTCGCCCAGCTGTAGAAGGTTTTAGATTTTGAATAGACGTATTCTCTGGCAAGTAGATGGCTGTACTTGC
>NW_016975505.1:0-285 GCF_001483705.2 Eufriesea mexicana | reverse complement strand
ATAACTTGCCGCGACTATTGCTGTCCTTCTTAGCGTCAAGCAGAATATAGAGGAGCACAGGCGTGTGCAGAAATCCTCCGAACAGCAGCGTATGGCAGAAAAAGCAGAGATGACATGACCGAGCCTGACATAACCTAACCTAATCAAACGTAACGTAACTCAATCTAACGTGACGGGATCACTATTGCTGCCATACCCCAGGGTCGAGCAGAAGATATTTAAACACAGTAAAGCGCAGAAATCCACGGCATTGCAATGTATAGCATGAAAGCCGTAGAGATCCCA
>NW_016975504.1:0-580 GCF_001483705.2 Eufriesea mexicana | reverse complement strand
TATAGAATCTGGCTGGAGAATGCAATTTGACAGACATTTTCGACTAATATCGAGATGAGCTAACTTTCTTGCATAAATAAGGAGGGATGATTCTATTGGCGTGCTATAGCCATTTCAATACTATTGAATCTGGCTGGAAAGCTCAATATTATTGACAGTTTCTGCTGTTATCGTGGTGAGCTACCTTTCTTGCCTAAATAAGCAGGGTAGATTGTATTGGCGTGCTATAGACATTGCAATGCACTAGAATCTGGCTGGAAATTTCAATTTTTTTCAATTTTATTGACATTTTCGACTAATATCGTTGTGAGCTAACTTTCTTGCATAAGAAAGGAGGAAAGATTATATTGGCAAGCTATAACCATTGCAATGCTATAGAATCTGGCCGGAAAATTCAATTTTATTGACATGTTCGTATAATATTGTGGTGCGCTGCCTTTCTTGCATAAATAAGGAGTAAAGATACTTTTGGCGTGCTATAAGCATTGCAGTGATATAGAATGTGCCTGGCAGATTTAATTTTATTGACAGTTTCGACTAATATCGTGGTGAGCTAACTTTGTTGCATAAAAAAGGATGA
>NW_016975503.1:0-1292 GCF_001483705.2 Eufriesea mexicana | reverse complement strand
CCGCACATACATCCATGCGTACATCCATGCATACATCAACACAAACATCCATACAAACATCCAAACATCCTCACACTCATGCATCCATTCTTCCTTACATGAATACATCAATCCATACATCCTGCAATCCACACACATATCCACCCATACATCCATCCATCCATACACCCACTCATACATACATCCATACATGCATACATCCATACGTATACAAACCCTCACATCCATTAATCCGTACATCCATACATTCGAACATCAATCCATCCATACATCCATCCATCCATACAACCATTCATCCATACATACATCGATCCATACATCCACATTGCCAAACATACATCCATTCATATATCCACCCATCCATGCATCCATCGAGCCAAACAACCATATATCCATACAAGCATCCATCCCTACATCCATCAATACATACTTTTATCCATCCATACGTCCATCCATCCATACATCCATACATCCACACATCCATAAATCCATCCATCCAAACATCCATCCAACCATACAAACACCCACCCATACATCCATACATACATCCGTACATCCATCCATCCATACATCCATCCAATCGTTCATCCATTCACCCACACATCCATACATCGATACATCCGTATCATCCACACATCCATCCAACTGTCCATCCACCCATCTATACATCCATACGTACATCAGCCCATATTTCCATCCACACAATCATACATTCATTCATACATACTTCCATACATACATCATTACATACATCCATACATGCATCCATACAAGCATCCGCACGTACATACATTCAAACATACATTCATGCATCCATACATCTGTACATAAATACATACATCCAACCATATATCCTTCCAACCACACATACAACCATTCATACATCCATCCAACCATACACCCATACATCCATACATCCATACGTCCATACATATATACATCCATATGTCAATACATCCGTACATCCGTCCATCCATAACTCAATCCATCCATCCATCCATCCATCCATACAACCATTCATCCATACATACATCCATTCATTCATCCATCCATCCATACATCCAACCATCCATACATCCATCGAACCATACAACCATCCATTCATACATGCACCCATCCATACATTCATCGATCCATACATCTATACATCCAGACATCCATCCATCCATACATTCATACATCCACACACCAGTATATCCATTCATCCTTACATCCATCCAACCATACAAACATCCATACATACATCCGTACATCCATCCACTCATACATCCAACCAACCATACATCCATACA
>NW_016975502.1:0-798 GCF_001483705.2 Eufriesea mexicana | reverse complement strand
GGAAAATCCAATTTTACTGACATTTTCGGCTAATATCGCTGTGAGCTAACTTTCATGCATAAATAAGGAGGAAAGGTTCTATTGGCGTGCAATAGGGATCGCAAGGCTATCGAATCTTCCTGGAAAATTCAATTTTATTGACTTTTTCGACAAATATCGTGGTGAGCCAACTTTTTATTTTATAAATACGGAGGAAAGATTCAATTGGCGTGCTATAGCCGTCGCAATGATATGGAATCTGGCTGGAAAGTTCAATTTTGTTGACATTTTCGACTAATATCGTGGTGAGCTAACTTTCATGCATAAACAAGGAGGAAAGATTCTTTTGGCGTTCTATAGCCATTGCAGTCCTGTAGAATCTGGCTGGGCAATACAATTTTATTGACCTTTTCGATTAATATCGTTGTGAGCTTACTTTCTTGAATAAATATGGAGGAAATACTCTATTGTTGTGCTATTGCCATTGCAACGCTATAGAGTCTGTTTTAGAGTCTGTATGGCAAATACAATTTTATTGTCATTTCCGACTAATACCGTTGTGAGCTAACCTTATTGCATAAATAAGGAGAAAAGATTCTGTTGGCGTGCTATTGGCATTTCAGTGCTACAGAGTGTTGCTGGAAAATTCAGTTTTACTGACATTTTCGTCTAATATCTTTGTGAGCTAACTTCCTTGCATAGGTAAAGAGGAAAGGTCTTTTTGAGTACTATAGCCATTGCAATGATATAGAATGAGGCTGGAAAATATAATTTTGTTGACATTTTCGACTAATATCGTGGTGATCTAACTTCCTTGCG
>NW_016975501.1:0-536 GCF_001483705.2 Eufriesea mexicana | reverse complement strand
CGCTATAGCCATCGCAGTGCTATAGAATCTGGCTGCTAGATTCAAGTTTATTGACATTTTCGGATAATATCGTGGTGAGCTAACTTTCTTGTATAACTAAGAAGGAAAGATACTATTGGTGTGATATAGCCATTGCAATGCTATAGAATCAGCCCCGAAAATTCAATTTTATTGACATTTTCGACTAATATCGTGGTGAGGTGTCATCCTTGCACAAATAAGGAGGAAAGATTCTACTGGCGAGCTATAGCCAATGCAATGCTATAGAATCTGGCTGGAAAATTTAATTTTATTGACACTTATGAATAATATTATTGTGGTGAGGAAGCTCTCGTGCATAAATAAGGAGGTAAGATTCTATTGACCAGCTATACCCATTGCAATTCTATGGTATCGGGATGGAAAATTCAATTTTATTGACATTTTCGACTTATATCGTGGTGACCTGACGTCAATTCATAAATAAGGAGGACAGATTCTCTTGGCACGGTGTACCCATTGCAGTGCAATAGAATCTGGCTCGAAAATTCAATTTT
>NW_016975500.1:0-731 GCF_001483705.2 Eufriesea mexicana | reverse complement strand
ACGATATTAGTCGAAAATGTCAATAAAATTCAATTGTCCAAACACATTCTATAGCAGTGCAATTGCTATAGCACGCCAATACAGTCCTTCCTCATTATTTATACAAGGACGCTTGATCACCACAATATTAGTCGAAAATGTCATTAATATTGAATTTTCCAGCCAGATTCTATAGCATTGGAATGGCTATAGCACGTCAATAGATTATTTCATTCTTGTTTATGCAGGAAAGGTCAAGAAAGATAGATCACCACGATATTAGTCGAAAATCTCAATAAAATTGTTTTTTCCAGCCAGATTTTATAGCATTGCAATGGCTATAGCACGCCATTAGGATCTTCCCTCCTTATTTATGCAAGAAAGTTAGTTCACCAAGATGTTAGCCGAAAATGTCAATTAAATTCAATTTTCCAGCCAGATTCTATAGCATTGTAATGGCTATAGCACGCCGATAGAATCTTCCCGCCTTATTTATGCAGGAAAGTTAGGTCACCACGATAGTATCCGATAATGTCAATAAGATTGAATTTTCCAACCAGGTTCTATTGCATCGCAATGACTATAGCACGACAATAGGATATTTCTACCTTATTTATACAAGAAAGCTGGCTCACCACGATATTAGACGAAAATGTCAATAAAATCGAATTTTGCACGCAGATTCTATTGAATTGCAATGGCTATGGCATGCCGATAGAATCTTTACTCCTAATTTATGCAAGTGGGTTTGC
>NW_016975499.1:0-654 GCF_001483705.2 Eufriesea mexicana | reverse complement strand
TGCTACTCGGTAAATTTCTGCGCTCCTCGTTGCTCTAATATGTACTACTTGGCTCTGTGGAGGACAGAAATGGTGGTCTCGGCACGTAAGCTAGAGATAGGTGACGCTTGGTAATGTTAGGTTGCTTTAGCTTCGGTTATGCTTTGACCTTCATCCTGTACACCCGTATCCGGTGTATTCCTGCGCCCTACTTTGCTCTACTATACTCTGCTAGGCAATGGCGAGTCCAGCAATAGTGGTCGCGGCACGTTATTTTGAGTTAGTCTACGTATGGCTAGGTAACGCCTGTTTGGGTTAGGTTTGGAGAGCTGTGACTCTTCTACTGTACATTTCGATTCTATGGATTTATGTGCGCTACTCTCCTCTACTACGTTCTGCTCGAATCTGCGGAGGCAAGCAACAGTGCTTGCGGCACCTTATGTAAAGCTAGGGTACGCTTGGTTATGACACGATTTGTTAGGCCATCATAGGAAGGATTACACTTTTGTGTTATACACAGCACTTCGGTGAGTTTCTGTGCTCGACACTTCTTTAGTATCATACGCTTGGCCTTGAGGAGACCAGGAATGGTGTCCTCGGCCCATTACGTTCAATTCGGGTACGTTCGTTTATGCTTCGCTTGATATGTAAGGATAGCTTAGCTCTGAATTATGT
>NW_016975498.1:0-4263 GCF_001483705.2 Eufriesea mexicana | reverse complement strand
AGTGTATTAGAGCGCAGAAGAGCGCAGAAACCCACCGCATTGCGGTGAATAGCACAAAAGCCGCAGATATCCAAGCATAACCTGACCTAACAAACCCGAAGTAAACGTAGCATAGCCCAACATAGGCTGCTGCGACCACTGCTGCTGGCCTCCCGACAGCCACGCAGAATGTAGTAAACTATAGTAGATCACAGATATTCACCGAATAACAGTGTATAGCAAGAAAGGCAGAGCTATCCTAACCAAACATAACCTAACCTAGCGCAACCAAACGTAACCAAACGAAACATAACTGAATCTAACGTGCCGCGACCACTATTGCTGGCCTCCCCATAGTCAAGCGGAACACGTTAGTGGAGAGTAGAACTCAGAAAGCCATGTAATTGCAGTGTTTATCAGAAAAGTCGAAGCTACCAAAGCCCAACCCAAACCGACGGAACATAACCACACATAGCGTAACTCAACCTAACGTGCCGAGACCGCTGTATCAGCCCTCCCCAGAGGTAATCAGGACATACTAGAGCTCAGTAGATCGAATAGATCCACCGAATAGCAGCGTACAGCACAAAAGTTAAAGCTATCCTGGCCAAACATTGCCTAACCCAACCTAACCGAACGTAATATGACAAAACATAACGTGCCGAGACCACTATTGCTGGCCTTCCCAGAGCCAGGCTGAAAATATTAAAGCACTGTAGGGAGCAGATGTCCACCTAAGAGCAGACTATAGAGCCAAAGTCAAAGATACACTCTCCTAACCTATCCAAACGTTACATAAGGGAACGTAACTCAACTGAACCCAACGTTCTGCGAAAACAATTGCTGGCCTCCACTGAGCCAAGCAGAACGCATTAGTGGAGAGTAGAACGCAGAAATCCATATAATTGCAGCGTATATCTGAGAAGTCATAGCTACCCAAACCTAACCCAAACCAGTACATCATAGACAAACCTAACCTAGCTGAAGCTATCGTGCCGAGACAGCTATTGCCGCCCCCGCCAGAGCTAAGCAGGGGATATTAGAGAACAGTGGACAGCACGAAAGTTTATCTCGTAACTTAACAAACCGTAACATGACAAAACCTAACATAACTCAACCTATCGTGCCGCGAGAACTATCGCTGGCCCCCACAGAGCAGAGCAGAAAGCCTCAGTGGAGAGTAGAACACAGAAGTTCATATAATCGGAGTGTACATCAGGAAATTCAAAGTTACCATTGTCCAACCAATGCAAACGGAACACAAACGAATATAGCCAAACTCAGCCTAGCTTGCGAAGACCGCTATTGCTGCCAACTCTGGAGCCAAGCAGGACATACTAGAGCACAGTAGATCGCAGGAATCGACTCAATGGCGGTGTACAGCACAAAAGTCAAAGCTGTCGTATCCAAACTTAGACCAGCGCAACATAACCGAACGTAACGCGACACACCATATAGTGCCGACACCACCACTGCTGGCCTTCCCAGAGACAGGCACAAAATATCAGGCCACTGTAGGGCGCAGATACCTGCCTAATAGCAGACTATGGCACTAAAGTCAAAGCTATTCTCTCCTAACCTATCTATACGTGACATAACCTAACGCAACCTATCTCAGCCCATCGTACCGCGACAACTATTGCTTGCCTCCACTGAGACAAGCAGAACGCATTACTGGAGAGTAGAACGCAGAAATCCATAAAATTGGAGTGTATGTCAGAAAAGCCAATGTTACCCAAACCTAACCCAAACAAACAGGACATAGCCAAACATAGCCTTACTCAACCTAGCGTGCAGAGGCGGCCACTGCCCCTCCCCCCTCCCCAGTGACAAATAGGACATACTAGAGCACATTAGAGTGCAGGAATCCACCGTAGAGCATCGTACAGCGCGAGAGTTAGTGCAATCCTTACCAAACATTGCCTATCTCAAACTAACCGACCGTAACGCGCAGAGACCACTATTGCCGGCTTTCCCAGAGTCAAGCTGGAAGTATTAAAGGAGTGTAGGTAGCAGAAATCCACCTAATAGCAGGCCATAGCACTAAAGTCAAAGCCATCCTCTCCTAGCCCTACCAATCGTAACATAAACAAACGTAACATAACTCAACCTAGCGTGCCGAGGTCACTATTGCAGTAATCCCCGCAGCCTAGTTGGACGTACCAGAGCACAGTTGAGTGCAGAAATGGACCGAATAGAGGTGTGCAGCAAAAAAGTTGAAGATAACATCACCAAAGATGGCCTATCCCAACATAACCGAACGTAGCCTGGCTCATAATAACGTGCTGAGCGCACTCTTCCTGGCCTTGCAAGAGCCAAGCTGAAAATATTAATGAACTGTAGGGCGCAGAAATCCACATAGTAGTAGATTACAGCACTGAAGACAAAGCTATTCCCTCCTAACATAACCAACCTAGACATGACAGAAACAAACCTAAACCAAACTAAGGCGCCGCGACTGCCATTGCCGCCCCCCCCCGCCTCCTAGAGTGAAGCAGAATATGTTAGTGTGGAGTGGAACGCAGGAATCAACGGCATCGCACTGTATATCTTAAAAATCAATGCCGCCCGATTCTAACCCCAACAATCTGAGCACAACCGAACGTGGCATGACTCAACCGAACGTGCCGACACCGCTATTGTTGTCCTCCACAGAGCCAAGCAGGGAGTACTAGAGCACAGCAGAGCGCATAAATCTACCGAATAGCAGTGCACAGCAGAAAAGTTGAAGCTATCCTGACCAAACATATCATGACGCAACCTAACCGAACGTTGCCTGACCCGTCATAACGTCCCGAGATCACTAATCCTGGCATTGCCAGAGCCAAGCTGAAAATATTAGGGCACTGTAGGGAGCAGAGATCCACTTAATAGCAAACTATAGCGCTAAAGTCGTAGCTACTCTCTCGTAACTTAGCAAACCGTATCATAACAAAACCTAACATAGCTCAACCTGTCGTGCCGCGAGCACTATCTCTGGCCTCCACAGAGCTCAGCAGAGCACACGAGTGGAGAGTAGAGAGCAGAAATCCGTAGAATCGCAGTGCATATCAGAATAGTCAGAGTTACCTAAACCAATCCCAAATCAACAGAACATAGCCAAACAAAGCCAAACTCAATCTAACGTGTCGATACCGCTATTGTTGCCCTGCAAAATGCCAAGCAGGACATGCTAAAGCACAGTAGAGCGCAGAAATCCAGCGAATTGCAGTGTACAACACAGAAGTTAATGCCATACTGGCCAAAGTTCAGATAACCCAACCTAACGGAACGGAACCTGTCCACACATGACGTGCCGAGACCGTTATTGTTGGCATTCCCAGACAAAGCTGAAGCTATTAGAGCAGAGTTGGGCGCAGAAGTCCACCTGATAGCGGACTATAGCACTAAGGTCAAAGCTATTTTCTCGAAACCTGGTTAGTCATAACATAGCCAAACATAGCCTAACTCAACCTAGCGTACCAAGGCGGCCATTGCTGCCCCCCCCCCCAGTGCCAGGTAAGACAAACTAGAGCACATTAGAGCGCAGGAATCCACGGAAGACCACTGTACAGCACAAAAGTTAAAGCTATGCTAACCTAACTTAGCCAAACCCAACCTAACCGATCGCAACCTGACCAAACGTAACGTGCCGAGAACACTATTGCTGGCCTCCCATTGCCAAGCTGAAGATAGTAGGGCACTCTAGGACGCAGATATCCACCTACGAACAGGCCAGAGCCCTAAAGTCAATGCTTTCCTCTCCTAACATTACCAATTGTAACAAAAACATATGCAACCTAACTCATCTCAAAGTGCCACGGTCAGAAATGCTGGCCTCCACATAGCCAAACAGAGGACAATAGTGGAGAGTAGAACGCAGAAATCCGTGGAATCGCCGTGTACATCGGGATAGTCAAGGCTACCCAATCCTATCCCAAACAAACGTAACATAACCAAACATAGCCTAACTCAACCTAACGTGCCGAGACCACTATTGCTGCCCCCCCCCACTAGAGGTAGGCAGGACACATTAGGGCACAGTAGAGCACACACCTCCACCGAATATCTGTGTACAGCAGATAAGTTAAAGCTACCGTAACCAAAGTTAGCCTATCCCAACATAACCGGACATAATAAGATTCAGAACAACGTGCCGAGACCACTGCTGCTCTCCTTACCAGGACCAAGCTGAAAACATTGTAGCACTGTGGGAGAAGAGATCCACCTAATAGCAGACTATAGGACTAAAGAGAAAGCTGTCCTCTCCTAACCAAACCTATCGTATCATAGCCAAACGTATCC
>NW_016975497.1:0-580 GCF_001483705.2 Eufriesea mexicana | reverse complement strand
GTCAGCAATAGTGGTCTGGGCACGTCAGGATGAGATAGCTTACGTTTGGTTACGTCACTCTTGTCCAGGATAGGATGTGATAGCCCTGACTTCTGAGCTATACTCCGCTATGCAGTTGCTTCCTGCGCTCTACTGTGCTCCAGTATATTCTGCTTGGCTATGTGGAGGACAGCTGTATTGGCCACGGCATGTTCGCATGTGTTACTTTGCGTTTGGTTATGTTACGTTTGGTTAAGTTCAGGCATTGTAGCTTATCCTTTTGTGTCTTTTGTGGCATACACTACTATTCTTTGGACGTCTGCGCTCTATTGTGCGCTATCACACTCTGCCCGTGTCTGGGGACGCCAGTTGTAGTGGTCGCGGCAAGTTAGGTTAGTGTTTAGTTATGTTTGATTATGTTACGATTGGCTATGTTAGGATTTGGTAGCTACGGCTTTTGTTCTACACACTGCTATACGGTGAATTTCGGCGCAATGGTGTGCTCTGATGTTTTCCGCTTGGCTCTGGGGATGCCGGCAATACAGGTCTCGGCACATTGGGTTGTGCAATGTTACGCTTTGTTAGGGCAGGTTTGGCTAAG
>NW_016975496.1:0-255 GCF_001483705.2 Eufriesea mexicana | reverse complement strand
CTAATGGCAAGTACAGCCACCTTCTTGACAGGGAATAAGTCTATTCAAAACCTATAATCTGTTATGGCTTGTTGAATAGATCGCCAAAGGCCCTCGATCCAATGGCAAGTACAGCCATCTACTTGCCAGAGAATAGGTCTATTCAAGGTCTATAACCTGTTATGGCTTGGTGAATAGATCGCCTAACGCCTGCAATCCAATGGCAAATACAGCCATCTACTTGCCAGAGAATAGGGCTATTCAAGATATATAATC
>NW_016975495.1:0-913 GCF_001483705.2 Eufriesea mexicana | reverse complement strand
TATCATGGAGAGCAAACTTTCTTGCATGAATAAGTAAGAAGGATGCTATTGGCTTGCTATAACTGATGCAATGTAATAGAGACTGACTGGATAAACCAATTTCTTTAACATTTTCGACTAATACCGTAGTGAGCAAGCTTTCTTGCATTTAATAAGGAGGAAAGTTCCTTTTGGCGAGCTGTAGCAATTGCAATGCGATGGAATCTGAATGGAATGTTGAATTTTATTAACATTTCCGACTGGTATCGCCGTGAACAAACTTCCGCGCATAAATAAGGAGGATAGGTTCTATTGGCGTGCTATAGCCATTCATATGCAATAGAGTCTGGCTGGAAAGATCAATTTTATATACATTTTCGACTAATATCGTGGTGAACAAACTTCCACGCATAAGTAAGTCGGATAAATTCTATTGGCGTGATATAGACATTGCATTCCAATAGAGTCTGACTGGAAAGTTCAATATCATTTACAATTTCGACTAATATCTTGATGAGCAATCTTTCTTGCGTAAATAACGTAGAAAGATACTTTTGGCGTGCTGTTCCTCTGCAATTCAATAGAACCACACATGAAAGTTCAATTTCATTGGCATTTCCGACTAATATCGTGATGTGCAAACTTTCTCGCATAAATCAGGGAGAAAGTATCTACTGCCGTGATATAGCCATTGCAATGCAACAGAAACTGCCTGGAAAGCCCAATTTTATTGACATTTTGACTAATATCGCGGTTAGCAAACTTCTTGCGTAAATATAGAGGGTAGATACTATTGGCGTGCCATAGCCATTGCAGTGCAATAAAATCTGTCTGGAAAGTCCAATTTTATTCACATTTTCAAGTAGTATCGCAGTGAACAAGCTTTCTCGCATAAATAAGGAGGAAAGGTCCTAATGGCGTGCTACATCCATTC
>NW_016975494.1:0-669 GCF_001483705.2 Eufriesea mexicana | reverse complement strand
ATGCTTGCCTCCGTGGAGGCCAGAAATGCAGGTCGCGGTACGTTAAGTGGAGTTAGATTACGTATGACTGGGATAGGTTGTTTTGGTTGGGTTACGATATCTCTGACTTTTGTGCTCAGCAATGATATTCTATAGACTTCTGCGCTCTGCTGTGCTCTATCATATTCTGCTTGCCTCTGGGGGCACCAGCAGTAGTGGCCGCGATACGTTAGCTTGCTTTATGTTACGTTCGGCTATGTTATTAGTTAGGATTGGTATACATATCTTTGACTTCTGCGCTATACACTTGTATTCGGTGTATTCCTATGCCCCACATTACTGTACTATACGCTGCTCGACTTTGGGGTTGCCACTAATAGTGGCCTCGGCACGTAAGGTTTAGCTAGGTTACGTTTGGTTAGGCTTGATTGTGTTAGGTTTGGCTAAGTGGCTTTAGCTTTTGCGCTATACACTGCTATTCGTTGGATTTCTGCGTTCTACTGTGCCCTAGTAAGTTCTGATTGGCACTGGGGAGGACAAAAATAGTGGTCTCGGCTCTTTAAGTTTAGTTGGTATACTTCTGGTTATGTTACGTTTGCATAGGGTAGAAGAAGATTGTTTCGACTGTTGCGTTATACATTGCTGCTCGGTGGATTTCTGCGCTCTGCTGAGCCCCGCTATGCTCTGCCT
>NW_016975493.1:0-1013 GCF_001483705.2 Eufriesea mexicana | reverse complement strand
TAATGAACACTGATATTTGTTGGATTTCTGCGCTCTACTGTTCTCTAGTATGTCCTGCTCGGCCCTCGTGTGCCCAACAAATAGCGGCCTCGGCGCGTTATGTTGAATTACGCTATGTTTGGCTATCTTTTATTGGTTTCGGTTAAGTATTAAGTTTGCATAGCTTAGACTTTCCTGATATACAAAGCGATTCCATGGACTTCTGCGGTCTACTCCCCACTAGTGTGTTCTGCTTGCCTCCGGGGAAGCCAGCAACAGTGGTCGCCGCATGATAGGTTCAGATCGGTTAAGCTTGGTTATTTTAGTGTTGGTTAGGACAGGAGAGGATAGCTTTGACGTCAGTTGTATAACCGGCTATTAGGTGGATTTATACGCCCTACGGTGATCTAGTATGTCCTGCTTGTTTCTGGAAATGGCAGCAGTATAGGTCTCGGCACGTTAGGCTGAGTTAGGCCATGTTTGCTTATGCTCCGTTTGTTTGGGTTGGGTTTTCGTGGATTTGGCTTTCCCGATAAACACTGCGATTCTACGGTTTCTGCGTTCTGCTCTCCTCCAATGCGCTCTGCTTAACCTTGGAGAGGCCAGCGATTGTGGTCGCGGCACATTTGTTAAAGATTTGCTCTTCGTTTGCGTTACGATTGGCTAGGTTAGGAGCGGATAGCTTTGACTATAGTGCTATAGTCGGATGGTAGGTGGATTTTTGCGCCAGACAGTGCTCTAATGCTTTCAGCTTGGCTCTGGGAAGGCCAGTAATAGTAGCCTCTGCACGTTTCGTTGAGTCAGGTTACGTTCGGTAAGGTTGGGTCAGGCAATGCTTGGTCAGTGTAGCTTCAACTTTTATGATGTACACTGCTTTTCGGCTGACTTCGGCGCTCTACTGTGCTCTAATAGCGATCTCGGCACGTTAGTTTGAGTTATGCTCTTTTTGGATATGTCATGTTGGTTTGAGGTATGTTTGCGTGGCCATGACCTTTGTGATGTATACTGCGGTTCTATGTATTTCTTCGTTCTAC
>NW_016975492.1:347-640 GCF_001483705.2 Eufriesea mexicana | reverse complement strand
TGAATATTCCGGCCATATTCTACAGCATTGCAATGGCTATAGCGCGCCAATAGAATCTTTCCTCCTTATTTGTGCAAGAAAGTTACCAATACACGATATTTGTCGAAAATGTAAATAAAATTGATTTTCGTGGCAGATTCTGTAGCATTGCAATGGCTATAGCACGCCAAAAGTACCTTTCCTCCTTATTTATAGAAGACAGTTTGCTCACCACGATATTAGCCGAAAATGTCAATAAATTGACTATTCCTGGCAGCTTCGACAGCACTGCAATGGCTATAGCACGCCAATAG
>NW_016975492.1:0-243 GCF_001483705.2 Eufriesea mexicana | reverse complement strand
CAGTGGCTACAGCGTGTCAATAGAATCTTTCCTTCTTATTTATGCAAGAGAGTTTGCCCACCACGACATTTGTCGAAAATGTCAATAAAATTAAACTTTCCAGCCAGGTTCTATAGCACTGCAATGGCTATAGCGTGCCAATAGAATCTTTATTACTTATTTATGTAAGGATGCTAGCTAACCACGATATTAGTCGAAAATGCCAATAAAACTGGATTCTCAAACCATATACTATAGAATTGC
>NW_016975491.1:287-553 GCF_001483705.2 Eufriesea mexicana | reverse complement strand
GACATATTCACGAAGCTATAGCAGATTATATATTTTGAATAGACCGATTCTCGGGCATGTAGAGGGCTGTACTTGGCGTTGGATTGAAGCCGTTAGGCGATGTATTCACCAAGCTATAACATGTTATTGATTTTGAGTAGACCTATTCTCTGGCAAGTAGGTGCATATACTTCCCATTGGATTCAAGGCGTTAGGCGATCTATGCACCAAGCTATAGCAGGTTATAGATTTTGAATAGACCTATACTCTGGCAAGTAGATGGCTGT
>NW_016975491.1:0-259 GCF_001483705.2 Eufriesea mexicana | reverse complement strand
TCACCAAGCTATAACAGGTTATAGATTTTGAAAAGCCTATTCTCTGGCAAGTAGATGGCTGTCCTTGACGTTGGTTGAAGACGCTAGGCGACCTATTAACCAAGCTATAACATATTATAGACTTTGAATAGACATATTCCCTGGCAAGTACATGGCTGTACTTGCCATTCGATTGAACGCGATAGGCGATCTATTCACACAGCAATAATATGTTATAGATTTTGAATAGACCTATTTTCTGGCAAGGATATGGCTGTAC
>NW_016975490.1:0-248 GCF_001483705.2 Eufriesea mexicana | reverse complement strand
CATACCCTAACCAAATCGAACGTAACCCAATACAAACTATCGTGCCGCGACAGCCATTGCTCGTTTCCGCAAGAAGCCTCAGAGTATCAGTGTACAGCCTAAAAGTCAAAGCTGCCCTATCCCAACCTGACCAAGCGTAAGGTAACCACACGTAACCTATCTAATACTAAGTGCCGAGATCACTATTACTGCCCTGCCCAGAGACAAGCAGAACATATTAGAGGAGAATAGTGCGCAGAAATCCATAG
>NW_016975489.1:0-381 GCF_001483705.2 Eufriesea mexicana | reverse complement strand
CATACACTGCCGTTCTACGAATTTCTGCGTTCTACTCTGCACTATCGTGCTCTGCATGGCTCTGCGGAGGCCAGCAGTAGTGTTCGCAGCACGACAGCTTGAGCTAGCTTACGTTTGATTATGATACGATGGATTAGGTTAGGGGAGGCTAGCTTTGCCTTTAGAGCTACAGTCTGCTATTAGGTGGATTCCCGCCCCCCACGGTGGTGTAATATTTTCAGCTAGGCTCCATCAAGGCCAGCAATATTGGTCTCGGTACGAAATGTTGAGACAGGTTACGTTCGGTTGTGTTGGGTAAGGCTAAGTTTGGATAGAATTGCCTCAACCTTTGTGCCCTACACAGCTATTTTGGTGGATTTCTGCAATCTGCTGCGCTCTAGT
>NW_016975488.1:0-263 GCF_001483705.2 Eufriesea mexicana | reverse complement strand
CGTTTACCTGGGTTGGGTTTCGATTGCTTTGACTTTTCTGCTTTACATAGCCATTCTATGGACTTCTGCGTTCTACGCTTCTGTGATATGCTCTGTTTGGTGTTGGGGATGACAACACAGGTGGGCTCAGCTCGTTAGGTCTAGTTAGTCCACGTTCGGTTATGTTAGGGTTGGTCAGGTTAGGCTAGGATATCCATGCCTCTTGCGCCATAGAGTGCTATCCGGTGGCTCTCTGCGCTCTACGGTGCGCTAGTATATTCTGC
>NW_016975487.1:0-504 GCF_001483705.2 Eufriesea mexicana | reverse complement strand
AACGTAGCCAAACCTGATGTAGCCTAACTCAATCAACCCTGCCGAGAACACTATTACTGGACCAACGGAGTCAAACAGAGTACAGTAGGGCGATGCAGAGCTAGCGCGGAAATCCTCCGAATAGCGGAGTATAGCACAAAAATCGAAGCTACCCTGTCCTAACCTATACAATAGTAACATTACGATCGTAACACGACCACTTAAGATGGTCTCCCCAGAATCGGGCAGAGTATAGTAAAGCACAGTAGATCGCAGAAAGCAACCAAATGGTAGCGGATAGCACAAAAGTCAAATGCAACCTGACCTAACCAGGCCAAACCAAACCTAACCAAGGCGAACTTAACATAGCTCAAAGTAACTTGCCTGGAACAGTGGTGCTGGCCTCCCCAGAGCAAAGCAGAGAATACCAGTTCGCAGTAGAGCGCAGAAATCCGCCGAGTAGCAGTGTGGAGGACAAAAGTAAGAGCCATCCTAGCCAAACGTATCCAATTGTAACACAACCAA
>NW_016975486.1:0-268 GCF_001483705.2 Eufriesea mexicana | reverse complement strand
AGGTCACATCAGGTAATGTCAGGCCAGGCAAGGTTGGGGCTGGTCAGGCCAGGTCAGGTCTGGATAGGTCAGGTCAGGTCAAGTCAAGTCAGGTCAGGTCAGCCCTGGTCATGTCAGGTCAGGTCAGATCAGATGATGTCAGTTCAGGCCAGTTCAGGTCAGGCCAGGTCAGGCAATGTCAGGTCAAGTTAGATCAGGTCATGTAAGGTCAGGTAAGGTCAGGTCAGGTCAGGTCACAACAGGCCTGGTCAGTTCAGGTCAGTCAGGT
>NW_016975485.1:0-544 GCF_001483705.2 Eufriesea mexicana | reverse complement strand
AATTCTAATTTCCATCCAGATTCAATAGCTTTGCTATGTCTATAGCACGCCACTATCATCAACACTCCTTATATATGCAAAAAAGATAGGTCGCCACGATATTAGTCGAAAATGTCAATAAAATTCAACTTTCCAGCCAGATTCTATAGCATTGCATAGACTATAGCACGCCAACAGAATCCTTCCTCCTTATTTATGCAAAAAAAGGTAGATCACTACGATATTAGTCGAAAATGTGAGTAAAATTGAGTTTTACAGTCAGATTCCAGAGCGTTGCAATGGCTATAGCACGACAATAGGATCTTTCCTCCTTATATTTGCAAGAAAGCTAGGTCACCAGGATATTAGCCGAAAACGCCAATACAATTGAATTTTCCTGCCAGATTCTTAACTTTCCAGCCAGATTCTATAGCATTGCAAAGATTATATCACGACAATAGAATCTTTCCTCCCAATCTATGCAAGAATGGTAGCTCACCATGATATTAGTTGAAAATGTCAGAAAAATTGAATTTTCCACGCAGATGCGAGAGAATTGCAACGG
>NW_016975484.1:0-938 GCF_001483705.2 Eufriesea mexicana | reverse complement strand
TGGACGGAATAATGGGTAATTGGATGTGTGGATGAACGGATGTGTGGATGGGTGGACGGTTGCATGGATGGATGGATGTTTGGATCAATCAATGTATGGATGGGTGGATGTATGGATGGATGGATGTATGGATGTATGTATGGATATTTTTATGGATGTATGCATGGATGTATGGATGTATGTAAGGAAGTATGTATGGATGTATGTATGGTTATATGGAAAGATTTATGAACGGATACATGTATGGATGTATGGATGCGTGTATGGAAGGTTGTATGTATGGATGTTTGAATTGATGTATGTATGGATGTAGTGATGGATTGATGGATTGGTGGACGGATGTTTGGAGAGATATATGTATGGAACTATGGATGGATGGATGGATGGCTGTATGGATGGGTGGGTTTATGTGTAGATTGAGGTACGGAAGGACGGATGAACGGAGGTGTGATGTATGTATGTATGTATGCATGGATGTATATATGGATATTTGTATGGATGTTTGTATGGATGTATGCATGGGTGTAAGTATGGATGTATGTATGATTGTATGTATGGATGTATGTATGGATGAATGTATGGGTGTATGTATGGATATGTTTATTGATGTGTGTGTGGATGCATGGATGGATGGAAGGATTGGTGGATGAATGTATGGATGGAGTGGTGGATGGCTGTATGGATGGGTGGAAATGTTTATGAATTGATGTACGGATGGACGAATGTATGGATGTATGGATGTATGTATTTAAAAAATGTATGGATGTATTGATGGATGGGTGCATCGTATGATGGAAGTACGAATGGATGGGATTATAGACGCATGGACGTATGAATGTTTGGATGTATACATGGATGGGTCTTTGAATGGATAGATTTTTGTATCGATGGATGTATCGCAGGATGGAAGGATGGATGGATGTACATACGGATGGATG
>NW_016975483.1:0-366 GCF_001483705.2 Eufriesea mexicana | reverse complement strand
TGACATTTTCGACGAATATCGTGGTGAGCTAGCTTTATTGCATAAATAAGGAGGAAAGATACAGTTGACGTGCAATAGCCGTCGCAGTGCTATAGAACCTGGCTGGAAATATTAATTTTATTGACATTTTCGACTTATATTGTGGTGAGTTAACTTTTTTGCATGAATAAGGAAGAAAGATTCTATTGGCGTGCTATAGGCATTGCAAAGCTGTAGAATCTTCCTTGAAAATTCAAGTTTATTGCCATTTTCGACTAATATTGTGGTGAGTTATCTTTTTTGCATAAATAAGGAGGAAAGATCCTATTGGCGTGCTATAGGCATTGCAAAGCTGTAGAATCCTCCTGGAAAATTCAATTTTATTGA
>NW_016975482.1:0-590 GCF_001483705.2 Eufriesea mexicana | reverse complement strand
TGCCCGCAATAGCCGTCGCGACACGTTATGTTGAATTAGGCTACGTTCGGTTAGGCTAGGGAAGATCAGGTAAAGTTAGGATATCTTCGGCTTTTTTGCTATACACCTATGTAGCGGATTTCTGCGCTCAACTGTGCTCTAGTGCATTGTGCTTGGCTCTGGGGAGGAGGATAATAGTGTCCTCGGCATGATCTGCGGAGTTATATTACGTTCGGTTTTGTCTTGTTTGGTTAGGTTAGGATCGGTTGGCTATGGCTTTCGTGCTGTACACTGATTTTCTGTGAATTTCTGCTCCCTACTCTCCTCTGATACGTTCTGGTTGCCTCTGGGGGATCGCAATGTTGGTCTCGACACGCTGTGTTGAGTTAGGCTACTTTATGCTTGTTTAGGTTAGCGTAGGTAAGGTTTGGATATCACTGACTGTTGTGCTGTACGCAGCAATCCGGCGAATTTCTGCACTCTAGAGTTCTCTAGTATGTTCTGCACGACTCTGGGGAGTCCAGCGATAGTGGTCTCGGCACGTTATTTTGGGTTATGCTACGCTTGGCTAGGATATGTTAGTTTGTGTTATGCTTGGATAGCTTCGACTT
>NW_016975481.1:0-227 GCF_001483705.2 Eufriesea mexicana | reverse complement strand
GCCCAAGTCGAGCGAATCTCTCTTAGCCAATATTCTTTGTATCAGCTTATTGTATTCTATTACGAAGCAAACAACGCTATTTTAGACAATCCACCCAAACGCGATCCTACATAAATGGCAATAAATTCCTGCACATAAATTGTTCTATATTATACTGTCTACAGTTTCTAACTGCAAGTATTTAATCATGCGATAAAATGGAAAAAATTCTTGATCAACTTTGAATT
>NW_016975480.1:0-924 GCF_001483705.2 Eufriesea mexicana | reverse complement strand
TAACAGGTTATAGATTTTGAATTGACCTATTCTCTGAAAAGCAGATGGCAGTACTTGCCATTGCATTGAAGGAGTTTGGCGGTCTATTCACCATGCTATAGCAGGATATAGAGTTTGAATAGACATATTCTCTGGCAAGTAGACGGCTGTACTTGCCATTGGATTGAAGGCGTTAGGCGATCTATTCACCAAGCTATAACGGGTTATAGATTTTGAATAGACCTATTCTCTGGCAAGTAGATGGCTGTACTAGCCATTGGATTGAAGGCGTTAGGCTATCTATTCACCAAGCTATAACAGGTTAGAGATTTTGAAAGGGCCTATTGTCTGGCAAGTAGATGGCAGTACTTGCCATTGGATTGAAGGCGTTTGGCGGTCTATTCGCCAAGCCATAACAGATTATAGATTTTGTATGGACTTATTCCCAGCCAAGAAGGTGGCAGTACTAGCCATTAGATTGAAGGCGTAAGGCGATCTATTCACCAAGCTATAACATGTTATATATTTTGAATTTACCTATTCTCTGGCAAGTGGATGGCTGTACTTGCCATCTGTTTAAAGGCGTTGAGCGATCTATTCTCCATTCTATGACAGGTTACAGATTTTGAATTGACCTATTCTCGGAAAAGTAGATGGCTGTACTTGCCATTGGATTGAAGGCGTTGGGCGATCTATTCACCAAGCTATAACAGGTTATAGATTATGAATATACCTATTCTCTGCCAAGTAGATGGTTGTTCTTGCCATTGGATTGAAGGCGTTACGCGATCTATTCACCAAGCAATGACAGCTTATAGATTTTGAATAGACTTATTCTCTGGCAAGTAGACGGGTGTACATGCCATTAGATTGAAGGCGTTTGGCGATCTATTCACCAAGCTATAACGAGTTATAGATTTTGAATGGACCTATTCTCTGGCAAGT
>NW_016975479.1:1628-2053 GCF_001483705.2 Eufriesea mexicana | reverse complement strand
CTTGACTTTTCCGCTATACACTGCAGCTCTATGGAATTCTGCGCTCTACTCTCCCCTAATATGCTCTGCTCGGCTCCTGGATGGCAGCAATAGCGGTCGCAGCACGTACGTACTATAAGGTTAGGTTCGGCTATGTTACGATTTGTTGGGTTAGGTTGGGATAGCTCAGACTTCTTCATAACACTCTGCTATTCGGTGGAATACTGCACTCTACTGTGCACTAACGTTTTCTGCTTGTCTCTGCGGAGGCCGGCAATAGTGTTCGCGGCACGTAATGGTGAGTTAGATTACGCGTGGTTACGTTACGTTTGGTTAGGTTAGGATTGGTTAACATTGGCTTTTGTGCTATACACTTCTATCCGTCGGATTTCTGCGCTCTACATTTCTCTACAGTACCCTGCTCAACTATGGTGTGGCCAGTAATA
>NW_016975479.1:0-1214 GCF_001483705.2 Eufriesea mexicana | reverse complement strand
CTGCTTGTGTCTGGGCGCCAGCAATAGGGGTCGCAGCATGTTATGTTGCGTTGTGTTACGTTGCGTTTGGCTAGGTTTGGCTGTGCTTGGTTGGGAGGTCTTTGACTTTTGTACTGTACACCGCTATTCGGTCGATTTCAGCAACCTATATTGCTCTGCTATACAGTGCTTGGCTCACGTGATGCCAGAAATACTGGTGGTGACACCCCAGGTTGTGTTACGTTACGTTTTATTATGTCACGTTTGGTCAGGTTAGAAGAGGGTAGCCACGACTTTCTTACTCTATACTGCTATTTGGTGGATTTATGCGCTCTACTGTGCTTTAATATGCTCTGCGTGGCTCTGGGGATGCCAGCAAAGTGGGTCTCGGCACGCTAGGTTGAGTTATGTTACGCTTGGTTAGGTTAGGCTGGTCCGGGTTAGGTTAGGACAACTCTTGACTTTTCCGCCGTGCATTGCCATTCTGTGGGACTCTGACCTCTACGCGCCTCTAATACGTTCTGCTTGGCGATGGAGAAGCCAGCATTAACGGACTCCGCTCGTTAGGTTTAGTTATTTTATGTATGGTTAGGCTAGGGTAAGTGAGGTTAGGTTGGGATACCTTTGACCTTTGTGATGTACATTGCAGTTTGGAGACCTTCTGCGCTCTACCGTGATCTAATACTCTCTGCTTTGCTCTGGGGAAGCAGGAAATAGTGGCCTCGTCGCGTTAGGTTTGGTTCGGTCATGTTTGGTTATGGCACGTTTGGTTAAGTCAGGATAGGGAAACTTAGACTTCTATGGTGTACACTGCTATTCGGTAGATTTCTGCTCTCACCGTTGATCTTCTTTACTCCGAGCGACTCCGCGGAGGCGTGCAATGGCTTTCGTGGTACGATTGGTTGGGTTAGGTTACGTTTGGTTAGTTTAGGTTTGGCTAGGTTTGGATACGACGGCCGTTTCCTTTCGTGCTGAACACTGCTTTTAGGTGAATTTCTGCTCTCCGCCGTGCTCTGCTACGTTCTGCTTGACTCTGGGGAGGCCAACCATAGTGGTAGCGCCACGTTAGTTTAAGTTACGCTACGCTTAGTTATGTTACGAATGGTTGGGCACGGAGAGGTTAGCTTTGAGTTTTGAGCACTACACTGCTATACGGTGGATTCCTGCATTGCACTGTGCTCTAGCATGTTCGGCTTGTCTATGCGAAGGCCCCGGAAATAGAGGTACAGGCACGA
>NW_016975478.1:0-394 GCF_001483705.2 Eufriesea mexicana | reverse complement strand
GAGCGCAGCAGAACATATTAGAGCAGTGTAGCTCGCAGGAGTCCATAGAATCGCAGTGCATAGTATAAAGGTCAATGCTACCCTATCCCAACAAAACCATATGTAGTATAACCAAACGTTTCACATCATAACCTAACGCGCAGAGGCCAGTGTTGCTGACCCCACCAGAGCCGAGCCGACCATACTAGAGCGCAGTAGATCGTAGAAATTCACCGTATAGCCGTGTAAAGCACAAAAGTCAAAGCTATCCTGTCCTAAAGTACCCAAACTTAACCTAAATGTTCCTAACGTGCCGAGACCTCAATTGCTGCTCTCCTCAGAGCCAAACAGAGTATAGTAGTGCAATGGAGAGCGCATATATCCACGTAAGAGGCGTGTATAGCGCAAAACTCAA
>NW_016975477.1:0-609 GCF_001483705.2 Eufriesea mexicana | reverse complement strand
ATGTTCGTAGAGCATCCTGTGGCTATCGAGGAGGAGACCGAGGTATTTCATCCGGTCCCGTACATCGACCACGACGTCCCCCATGCGCATCAGGGACTTGGGCGGCTTCCCGTGGTGCCGACGGCAAAACCACATTGCCTCGGTCCTCTCGGGGGAGATACACAGCCCCAGCCGCTGGATGCTATTCGCGACGAGGGCCACGCCGCTTTCCGCGCGCAGAATGGCCTCCTCCCAACTCGACGCGGCGGCCATCACCAGCGTGTCGCCCGCGTAACACGTCAGGCTCAGACCGCGGGGAAAGGGAGTGCGCTACACGGCGTCGTACGCGAGGTCCCAGAGTATCGGGCCGAGTGCCGATCCCTGTGGAACCCCGCAGTTCGACGCCCGCACGACGGTAGAGTACCGTCCGTGATACTCGATCGAGCGCTCCACCACATAGTCGCCTGTATTGGGGAACCCTGTGGTACATCAGGGCACACCGGATGGCGGCCCAGGGCAGGGTGTTAAAGGCGTTGGCAATATCCGCACCGACCGCCAGCACCAGCTAGCCCCGGTCAACGGCAGCCACCGACAGGGTACGAACGCGCTTGATCGCGTCGATCGTCGACC
>NW_016975476.1:0-1535 GCF_001483705.2 Eufriesea mexicana | reverse complement strand
TTGCACTGCTATAGAATATGGCTGGAAAATGACATTGTAATAAGTTAGAATGAATGAAACCATTTACAAAAGTGTAAAAATATGCATGTGTCATAACGTTATTTATCGAGTTATTAACCAAAGAACTCCAGTCGAGCAGCTTCGGACCGACCGAAAGGGACGATCCCGGTCGTTTCGCCTTCAACCGGCCGATGAGGCGGAACGCCAGTCGTGTCGGTTAGGAACAACTGAAAGGATGATCCCAGCACCGGTCGATGCTAACAACAGAATATTGCTACGGACATTCCACTGAACAGCAGCAAATACATTTTTACTTGAAAATAAAATTTTTCACATACATACAAGATACGTGTTTAATTTAAGGAATTCGAAAATTGGGAAATTAATGAAAATGACATTGTAATAGGCTAGAATGAATGAAACCATGTAGAAAAGTGCGAAGTTATGTATACCTCATAACGTTATTTTTCGAGTTATTAACTAAAGATCTCCAGTCGTGTCGCTTCGGATCGACCGAACTAGTTGACCTCAGTAGTTTCACTTCTGACCCGTCAAAGGGGACGAACGACAGTCGTGTCTGTTCGGACCGACTGAAAGGACGATCTCCGCTCTGGTCGATACTAACAACAAAATATTGCTGCGGCCATTCCACTGAAGAGCAGCAAATACATTTTTACTTGAAGATAAAATTTTTCATATATAATGAAGATAAGTGTTTAATTTATAGAATTCGAAAATTGGGAAATTAATGATAATAACATAGTAATAAGTCCGAATGAATGACACCATGCAGAAAAGAGTAAAAATATGTACATGGCATAACGTTATTTATTGAGTTATTACCAAAAGATATCCAGTCGTGTCGCTTCGGACTGACCGAAAGGGACGAGCCCAGTCGCATCGCTTCCAAACACCCGAAGGCGACGAACGCCCGTCGTGTCGGTTCTGTTCGACTGAATGGACGACCACCGCTCTGATCGATACCAACAACAAAATATTGCTACGGACATACCATTGACGAGCAGCAAATACATTTTTACGTGAAAATAAGAATTTTCATATATATTGTAAGTAATTGTATAAGTCAAAATATTAGGTAATTGAGAAATTAATGAAAATGACATTGAAATAAGACAGAATTAATGAAGAAATGGAGAAAAGTGTAAAAATATGTATATGTCATATCGTTATTTGTCGAGTTATTAACAAAAGATCTCCTGTCGTGTCGCTTCGGAACAACCGAACGGAACGAACCCGGTCGTATCGCTTCCATGCGGCCGAAGGGGACGAACGCCAGTCGTGTCGATTCAGACCGACTGAAAGAACGATCTATGCTCCTGTCGTTGCTAACAACATATTGTTACGGACATTCAACTGCCGAGCAGCAAGGACATTTTAACGAGAATGTAGGTTTCTCATATCTAACGAAAATAAGTGTATAAGCGGAAAAATCCGAAAATTGAGAAATTAATGAAAATGACAGAGTAATTATTTCGTATTAATGAAGCCATGGTGAAAAGTGTAAAAATATGCAT
>NW_016975475.1:0-1055 GCF_001483705.2 Eufriesea mexicana | reverse complement strand
GGGTAAGGTGTGGTCAGATTATGTCAGGATATGTTTGACTTTTGCGCTGTACACTGCAAAGCGATGGATTTCTGCACTCTGCTGTGTTCTAGTATATTCTGCTTGGCTATAGGGAGGTCAGGAATAGTGGTCTCAGCACGTCAGGTTGAGGTATGCCACGTTCGGATATGTTACGTTTGGCCTGGTTAGGATAGGCTACCTTGACTTTTGTGCTGTTCACTGCTATTCCGTGGATTTCTGCTCTCTACTGTCCTCTAATGTGCTCTGCTTCGCAATGGTGTGGTCAGCAATAGTGGTCTCGCCACGTTAGCTTGTGTTAGATAACGTTTCGTCGGGTTAGGTTTGGACGGTTATGTTGCGATATCTGCGGCTCTTGTGCACTGCATTGCCATGCGGTGGATTCCTGTGTACTGCTGTGCTGTAGTATATTCTGCTTGGCGATTGAGAGGCCAGCAGTAGTGGTCTCGGCACACTAGGTTGAGCTTGGCTACGTTTGGTTATGTTTCGTTTGGTGAGGTTAGGATACGTTTGTTTAGTCTTTGGCGCTATAAGCTGCTATACACGGATTTCTGTTCTCTACTGTGTTCCAGTATTTTCTGCTTGGTTTCGGCGAGGCCAACCGTAGTGGTCTCGGCACCTTAGGTTGAGCTTCGTTACGTTCCGTTTGGTTAGGTTTTGTCAAGCTCGGTAAGTTTATCTTCGACTTTCCTGCTATACATTGCTATTCGGGGGATTCCTGCGCACGGCTGTTCTCTACTATATTGTGCTTGGAACTGCGGAGGCCAGCAATAGGGGTCGCAGCACGTTACGCTCTGTTGGGCTACGTTTGATTAGGATACGCTAGGTTAAGTTTGTTCAGCATAGCATTGACTTTCGTGCTGTACACTGTTATACGGTGGGTTTCTGTGAGTTACCGCCGTCTACTACATCCTGCCTGGGTCAGTGGAGGCCAGCAGTAATGGTTGCTGCGCGTAACGTTGAGCCATGGCACGTTTTGCTAGGTTAGGTTGTGTCATGTTAGGTTACGATATCTACGGCTTTTGTGCTATCCACTG
>NW_016975474.1:0-1405 GCF_001483705.2 Eufriesea mexicana | reverse complement strand
ATTAATCCAACGGTTTCAGAGATCTATTGGTGGACGTACCCACTACCGTAATGGGAATCGCTAGTCTCTCTAGCCATAAGTGATGTATACATTGATCATTCTACAACTACCGCGAAATTTATGTATATGTCATGAGGGAAGAAATTTATCTTACGGCTGCAGTACGGCGATGATGCCTGTTCTTAGTACTATGTTGTCAGCTGTTAATACTTCTAGCGGGAATTCATCTGTCTTTTGTCATTCTAGAATTGCAATAGGATATGTATCATCATTGAACAGATCAACACATCGGCTATAGCGCTTTGTTGATAGATGTAATGAGATCCCTACTTACTGTTATAAATATCTCTAGAAATAACCGTAACATACATTGATTGTACTAGACTTGCTTTGGTTCTAACACCATCAGTGAGCTAATTAATCCCGTGGCTGCAGCACTGTCGTGCTGGCTGTACTGTGTACCTTCATGTCAAGTGTTAATATCACCAGATATAAGGAATCTGTCTATTGTCATTCCAGTGATGCTATTGATTTTACATCATAATTCAGCAGGCTTGTTAGTGAGCGACTGTGCTGTGTTGATGAACTTACTATGTCCCGTACTCTCAATTGTAAATATATGTAGCCATAACCGTACTATGCATTGATGTTCTTTGAATTGCTTATCAATCTAATTATAAGTGAACACTTTTTTCCGACATCTATGGTACTCTGTGGAGGGCTCTATTCATTACTGCTTCGTTGGTTGTTAATATCTCGAGCGCTAATGGATACACCTTTCTTCACACTAGAATTGCCATGGAATCTAGCTCGTTATTGAACAGGTTAATCCCACGGCTACGGTGGTCTGTTGATGAATGTACTAAATGACGTACTACCAATTTTAAATATCACTAGTCATAACCGACCTGTACATTAATTATACCAGAATTGCAGCAAAACTTGTTTTATCAATAAACAAATTAATTATTAATTAATATTCCGGTAGTTAATGCACTGTGATTATGTCTGTACTTATTACCGTTACGTCCCTAGCAAATATCGCGGTCTATAATGCAACTGTCCTCTGTCCATCTAGAGTTGCTGTAGAATACGTTCATCACTGAACAAATTAATCCAACTGCTATAGTGCTCTGCTGGTGAATGTACCGTCTACCTTACTGGGGATAGCAAATATCTATAGCCACAACTGGTATATACACTTATTATTCTAGATCCATTTTGGAATTTAAGTCATCAGTGACCATACAAATAAATCGGCTACTTTACAGTCGTGATGGCTGTACTCAGTACTGTTACGTACATTGTTAATGTCTAGAGCGATAATGGGTCAGGCATTTATCGTTCTAGAACTGCAATAGTATAAATATCATCAATGAAAATGTTAATCCCACTGCGACAGGGC
>NW_016975473.1:0-686 GCF_001483705.2 Eufriesea mexicana | reverse complement strand
AGTATGGGTCTGGGGATGTATGGATGAATATATGTATGGATGGATGGATGTGTGTTTGGATGGTTTTATGGATGGGTGGATGTGTGGATGTATGTATGGGTGAATGCATGGATGTTTGTATGGATGCATTTACTGATGTATCTATGGATGTAGGTATGGATGAGTGTATGGGTGTATGCATGGATGTATGGATGTATGTATGGACGTATGTATGGATGTACGTATGGATGGATGAGTGCATGGATGGATGGATTTGTGGGTGTATGGACGTGGGGATGTATGGATGGATGGATGTATGGATGGATGGATGTATGGATGGATGGATGTACCGAATGATAGACGTACGGATGGAAGGATGTATGTATGTATGGATCTGTGGATGTATGGATGTACGGATGTATGGGTGTACGGGTGTATATCCGTTGTATGGATGGCTGGATGTATCAGTGGATGGACGTATAGTTGGATGTATGTATGGACGTATGTATGGATGTATGTATGGATGTATGTATGGATGTATGTATGGTTGTATGGATGTGTGGATGTATTAATGTACGGATGGGTGGATGTATTGACGGATAGATGTATGGATCGGTGGGTGTATGGGTGGGAACTTGTATGGATGGATGGAAGTATGGATCGATGGATGTATGGATGGGTGGATGTATGGATGGATGGACGTATGT
>NW_016975472.1:0-546 GCF_001483705.2 Eufriesea mexicana | reverse complement strand
TTTGGCGTGCTATGGCCATTGTAGCGCGATAGAATCTGGCTGGACAATCCAATTTTATTGACAATTTCCAATGATATCGTGGTGAGGTAACTTTCTTGCATATAGAAGGAGGAGAGATTCTATTGGCGTGCTGTAGCCGTTGCAGTGCTATAGACTCTGGCTGGAAGATTCAGTTTTATTGACATTTTCGACTAACATCTTCGTGAGATACCTTCTCTCCATAAATATGTAGGAAAGATGCTATTGGCGTACTATGGCCATTGCAATGCTATGGAATCTGTCTGGAAATTGCAATTTTATTCACATATACGACTATTGTCGAGGTGAGCTAACTTTCGTGCGCAAACAAGGTGGGAATATTCTTTTGGCGTGCTATAGTCATTGCAATGCTATAGAATCTGCATGGAAAATTATATTTTATTGACATTTCGGCTAATATCGTGGTGAGCTATCTTTCTTGCATAAATAAGGGGGAAATATCCTGTTGGCGTGCTATAGCCGTTGCAGTGTTATAGTATCTGGCTGGAAAACATAATTATAAAGACA
>NW_016975471.1:0-578 GCF_001483705.2 Eufriesea mexicana | reverse complement strand
TTTGCTATAGCGCATGCATTACAATAGAATCTGACTGAAAAAATCAATTCTATTGACATTTTCTACTAATTTCGTGGCGTGCTTGCTTTTCTGCGTAAATAAGGGGGAAAGATTATATTGCTTTGCTATAACGATTGCATTGCAATAGCATC
Source organism: Eufriesea mexicana (assembly GCF_001483705.2). Taxonomy (NCBI): domain Eukaryota; kingdom Metazoa; phylum Arthropoda; class Insecta; order Hymenoptera; family Apidae; genus Eufriesea; species Eufriesea mexicana. The sequence goes on along the minus strand of NW_016975471.1, from coordinate 426 downwards.
TTACTGAAAAGATCAATTTTATTGACATTTTCGACTTTTATTGACATTTTCGATTAATTTCGTGGTGAGCAGACTTATCTGCGTAAATAGGGAGGAAAGATTCTATTGGTTTGCTATAACGATTGCATTGCAATTGCATCTGACTGAAAAGTTCAATTCCATTGACATTTTCGACTTATATCGTGCTGATCATGCTTTTCTGCATAAATAAGGAGGATAGATCCTATTGGTTTGCTATAGCCATTGTGTTGCACTCAAATCCGCCCGAAAAGCTCTATTTTAATTAAATCTCCGAGTAGTATAGTTGTGAGCATGGTTTTCAACGTATACAAGCCGTATCAATATATTGGTTTGTTATAGCCTTTGCTGTGCAATAAAGTCTGACTGAAAAGTTCAATTTCATTGTCTCTTTCGACTACTATCGTG
>NW_016975470.1:0-2476 GCF_001483705.2 Eufriesea mexicana | reverse complement strand
TTTGATGATCATTAGATAAAGGGATTACGAAGAACTAAGGCACTTTGTGCTACGGGAGTCGTGAAACATACATTGCAGGGCTAAATCAATCATTTTTCCTCTAAACTCTGTCAATTTTTGTGTCCTCGTGATCATCGGGACTAGGTATTCCAAAGAACGAAGGCTCTCACAGCTATAGGATTCATGGAATATTCATCAGAAGGCTAAATCGATCGTTTTTCCTCTAAACTCTGTCCATTTTTGGGTCCTCGTGATCATCGGGACTAGGTATTCCAAAGAACGAAGGCTCTCACAGCTATAGGATTCATGGAATATTCATCAGAAGGCTAAATCGATCGTTTTTCCTCTAAACTCTGTCAATTTTTGTGTCCTCATGATCATCGGAATTAGGTATTCCAAAGAACGAAGGCTCTCACAGCTATAGGATTCATGGAATATTCATCAGAAGGCTAAATCGATCGTTTTTCCTCTAAACTCTGTCAATTTTTGTGTCCTCATGATCATCGGAATTAGGTATTCCAAAGAACGAAGGCTCTCACAGCTATAGGATTCATGGAATATTCATCAGAAGGCTAAATCGATCATTTTTCCTCTAAACTCTGTCAATTTTTGTGTCCTCATGATCATCGGAATTAGGTATTCTAAAGAACGAAGGCTCTTACAGCTATAGGATTCATGGAACATTCATTACAGGGCTAGATCGATCATTTTTCAACAAATTTCGTTGCTTTTAGGATTCTGATGATCATTAGATAAAGGGATTACGAAGAACGAAGGCTCTTAGTGCTAGAAGAGTCGTGAAACATACATTGCAGGGCTAGATCAATAATTTTTCCCCAAAACTCTGTCAATTTCTGTGTTCTGATGATCATCGGGACTAGATATTCCAGAGAACGAAATCTCTTACAGCTACAGGAGTCATGTAATATTCGTTACATGGCTAGATCGATAATTTTTCCTCAAAACTCTGTCAATTTTTGTGTCCTCGTGATCATCGGAACTAGGTGTTCCAAAGAACCAAAGCTGTCACAGCTACAGGAATCAAGTTGACTGACCTTATCAAAAGACCAGACTGCAGGTTACCCTATCCTGATAATTGCGAATCTAAGATCTAGTTCATCTAGCTTCTACGCTGTAACCTAGAGCTGGAAGTACACCCAAAGGTGCTAGCCGAAGGCAACGATACTTGTCACGCGATTCAATTGGGAAAATCGCCACGGAGACGTTCCACTGAAATCGAGTCGATCACCAGAACCAGGACCAGGTCGATAATTCCATCCACAAACTCTGCTTCGCAACAATCTCAAGCAAGTCGATGGTCTCATCCGAAAACGCTTCGCTGGTACAATCGCGACGCTCAGCGCGCTGCCATAAAGGATCACCGGAACCGGGTCGATAATTTTAACAATTGCAAGTCGGATAATTCCGTCCGGGGAGTCTTGTCGTTCTTCCGGCACCCCTAACCGCGACGGGCCACAGGGGGTGGTCGCCGGAGTCGCATTGTTTCAAAGAATTTCATTCGGGAAGCGGAATACGCGGCTCGCCTCTGTCCCTTCAGCTTCTCGCCTCGCGTTTTCGTTCGCGTTTCTTTTGCACAGCCACGTTCTATCGGAGAATGTAATTTCCGCTGGGCCGAGGAATCCAGTCCGACGGGACCTGGCACGTCAGACACCGATACAATTCACCCGATAAAACTGCTCCAGTTCTCGCCGCCCTGCCAACCCCTACCCAGTGATCGCCCTACGGGAATCTTTAACCTCCTCCTTCGCGCTTCCTTCCTTCCTTCTTTGCGTTCGTCCCTTCCTCCGTTTCGCCAACCCGTTCTCTTTCATCGCTCGAATAAATCTCCCGGAACCCCGCGAGTTAAGTTTCCGCGACTCGAACGCTTTCTGTCACGCCGGGTAGTCCGAGTTGTTCCTACGCCCGTGGCTTTTTATTCTCTCTTCCTCCATGCTGGGGAATAGTTCCTGCGGTACTTCGAGGTGCGAGTACGACCAACGCGAGATTGTTTTAGCCGGGATTGCACCTGTGGTGGATAAATCGGGCGTAGCTTTGAGATGTTTATCGGGACTTGGGAAATTTTTGTCGTACTGATCCCTTTATGATCGCCGTGTCTTTGGGATATGCAAGTAGAAGAGTTGAGGGAATTCCTAGATTTCTTTTCCTCTGTGGGTGGTTGAGTGGCGATTGCAGATGTCGAGTAGAGGGGCGTCTAGGTGGCGCTGCTGAGGTTGAGGATGGTTACCGATTTTTAAATTGGTATAATAGGACTGATAATTAAATTGGTATGATAGAGTCGATAATTAAATTGGTCTAATAGAGCTGGTAATTAAATTGGTGTGATAGAACTAATTTATGTATTCCTCTTTTTTTTCTGTAAAGGATCGATTGCAGTAATTACCGATTTTTGTATTTTTTTTTTTTTTATTTGAGGATTGAAGTATAATTAAATTGGTATAATGGAGTCGGTAATTAA
>NW_016975469.1:0-506 GCF_001483705.2 Eufriesea mexicana | reverse complement strand
AGCGCCGAAGATCACCAGATAGCGGTTTATAGCATAAAAGTCAAAGGTAGCCTATCTTAACCTAACCAATCGTAGCATTACTGAACGTGTCGGAACGCAACCTATCGAGCCGTGACCAGTAATGCTGGTGGACTCCTCAGAGTAGAGCAGAGTATAGTAGATTACAGTAGAGCGCAGAAAGCCTCCAAATAGCGGTGTGTAACATAAAAGTCGAAGACATACTGCCCTAAGCTTACCGAACGTAACACAACCAAATGTAGAATATCTATATGTAACGAGCCGAGACTTCTGTTGCTGACATCCCCGGAGCCCAGCAGATTATATTAGAGCAGAGTACATCGCAGAAATCCACCGAAAGGCAGAGCATAGCACAAAAGTCAAAGCGATCCAAGCCAAACGTAGCCTAGCCTAGCATAACCAAACATAACATAATTTGAACTAACGTGCCGAGACCAATATCGCTGGCCTCACCAGGGCCCAGCAGAATATACTAGAGCACAGTAGAG
>NW_016975468.1:0-902 GCF_001483705.2 Eufriesea mexicana | reverse complement strand
ATAGCTGTTGCTTTCTCGGCACGATGTTTTGAGATATGGTACGTTTGCTTAGTTTAGGTTGGCCCAGGTAAGGTTTGTATATCTTTGACTTTTGTGCTATACACTGCAATGCGGTGCATTTCTGCCCTCTACTGGCCTGTGTTTTATTCTGCTTGCCTCTGGGAGGCCAACAATAGAAGTCTCGTCACTTTGTCCTGAATTAGGGTACGTTTGGTTATGTTACGATTGTCTACGTTAGGATAGGGCAGCTTTGACTGTTGTGCTGTACAGTAATGTTCCGTGGATTCGTACGCTCTACAGTGCTCTAGTATGTTATGCTTGGCGTTGGGGAGGCCAGCAGTTGTGTACTCGGCACGTTATGTTGCGATCGGTTATTCTCGTTTATATTACGATTGGCAAGGTTACGATAGTGTATCTCTGTCTTTTGCGATGTGCACTGCTTTCTGTGGATTTCTGCGCTCCACTGCGCACTAATATGCTCTGATTGGCCGTGGGAGGCCAACAATATTGGCCTCGTCTTCTCGTCACGTTATGTTGAGTTGCGCTACGTTGGAATAGGATAGGTGAGGCTTTGTTCTGTGAGTTTATGTTTGACTTTTGTGCTCTGCACTGCAATGCGGTGAATTCCTGCGCTATGCATTGTTCCAGTATTATCTGTTTGGCTCTGTGGAGCGCAGCATTATTGGTCTCGGCACGTTGGGTTGGGTTAGTATATGTTCGGTTATTTATGTTTGGGATAAGGTCGGTAACGGTAGCTCCGACATTCGTGTTATACACTAATGTTCGGTGGGTTTCTGCTCTCGACTGCGCGCTATAACATTCTGCTTGGCCCTGGGGAGGCCAGAAGTAGCGGCCGCGGCACGTTGCGTTGAGGTAGGCTACGTTTGGTTAGGTTACGTTAG
>NW_016975467.1:0-960 GCF_001483705.2 Eufriesea mexicana | reverse complement strand
TGCATAAAGAAGGTGGGAGGATTCTATTGGCGTGCTATAACCATTGCAATGCTATAGAATCTGTATGCAAAACTCAGTTTTATTGACATTTTCAAATAATATCGTGGTGAGCTAAGCTGTCTAAGCTACTTGCATAAATAAGGAGGAAATATTCTATTGGCGTGCTATGGCCATTGCTGCGCAACAGAATCTGGCTGGAAAATATAATTATATTGACAAGTTCGACTAATATCGGGGTGAGCAATCTTTCTTACATACATAAGGAGGGAAGATTCTATTGGCGTGCTCTAGCAGTTGCAATGATATAATATCTGGATGGAAAATCCAATTTTATTGACATTTTCTTCTATTATCGTGGTGAGATAACTTTTTTGCATAGATAAGGGTGAAAGATTCTATTTGCGCGCTACACCTGTTGCAGTGTTATAGAAACTGGATGGAAAATTCAATTTTATTGACATTTTCGGCTAATATCGCAGTGAGCGAACCTCATTGCATAAATAAGGAGGAAAGATCCTATTGGCGTTCTATGGCCATTGCAATGCTATATAATCTTGCCGGAAAATTAAATTTTATTGACATTTTCGACTAATATCGTACTTAGCTACTTTCTTACATAAACATGGTGGGAAGATTCTATTGGCGTGCTATAGCCATTGCAATGCTATAGAATCTGCATGGAAAATTATATTTTATTGACATTTCGGGTAATACCCTGGTGAGCTAACTTTCTTGCCTAAATAAGGACGAAAGATACTATTGGCGTCCTATGGCCATTGCAAAGCTATAGAATCTGGCTGGAAAATCCAATTTTATAAACATTTTCTCCCAATATCGTGGTGAGCTAACTTTCTTGCATTAATAAGGCTGAAAAATTCCGTTGGCGTGCTATAGCCGTTGCAATGCTATAGAATCATGCTGGAAAATTCAATTTTATTGATATTTTCGACTAATATCGTG
>NW_016975466.1:0-281 GCF_001483705.2 Eufriesea mexicana | reverse complement strand
GAAGGGTCAAAGCAGTCCGGACCCAACCCAAACTAACTTAACCAAACCGAAAGTAGCCAAACAAAACATAACATGCCGCAGTCACCATTGCTGGTCTGCCCCGAACGAAGGAGCACATATTAGTGCATTGTAGAACGTAGAAATCCAAAGCATGGCAGTGTATAGCACATACGTCAAGGCTTTCCTTCCCTATCCTAACCAAACGTAACGCAACCAAGTGTAAACTAACTCAACCTAACGTGACGAGACGTCTATAGCTGCCAACCCCAGCGTCAAACAGG
>NW_016975465.1:0-506 GCF_001483705.2 Eufriesea mexicana | reverse complement strand
GATCATGTCATGTCAGGTCACCTCAGATCATGTCAGGCCAGGCAATGTCTGGGCTGATCAGGTAAGGTCAGGTCAAGTCAGCTCAGGTCAGGTCTGGTCCGCCCAGGACATGTCAGGTCGGGTCAGGTCAGATGTCAGTTCATGTCAGGTCAGGTCATGCCAGGTCAGGTCAGGGGGGTCGGGTCGGGGCAGGTCAGGTAAGGTGAGTTCAGGTCAGTTCACTTCAGATCAGATCATGTCATGTCAGGTCACCTCAGATCATATCAGGCCAGGCAATGTCTGGGCTGGTCAGGTAAGGACAGGTCAAGTCAGCTCAGGTCAGATCAATTAGGTCAGGTCACGTCAGGCCAGGTCAGGAGAGATCATGTATGGTCAGGTCAGGTCAGGTCAGATCAGGCAGGTAACGTCAGCCCTGGGCAGGTCAGGTCCGGTTAGGCCAGGTTAAGTCAGGTCATGTCAGGTCAGGTCAGCCCAGGTCATGTCAGGTCAGGTCAGCTCAGGTCAGA
>NW_016975464.1:0-562 GCF_001483705.2 Eufriesea mexicana | reverse complement strand
CCGCCATCCCCAGAGCCAAGTAGAACATACAAGAGCACAGTAGAGCGTAGAAATCCACCGAAGGGCAGTTTAGAGCACAAAGTTGAAGCAATCTTGACAAAACTTAAACTAATCCAACTTCACCGAACGTAACCTGACTCAACGTAACGTGCCGAGATCACAATTGCTGGCTTTCCCAGGGACATGCTGAAAATATTTCAGCACCGTATGTCGTAGAAATCCACCTAACAGTGGACTACAGCACAAAAGGCAAAGCTATGCCCTCCTATACTAATCGTAACATGACCAAACCTAACCTAACTCAAACTAATGCGCCGCGACTACTATTGCTAGCCACCCCAGAGAAGCAGAACATGCTAGTGGAAAGTGGAACGCAGGAATCCATGCAATCACACTGTATATATTGAAAGTCAAAGCTGCACGTGCCTAACCCAAAGCAACTGAAAATAACCAAACATAGCCAGGCTCAAACTACCGCGCCGAGACCGCTGTTGCTGCACTCCCCAGAGCCAAGCGGGGCGTACTAGAGCACACTAGAGCCCAGCAGCACACCAGGAAACCG
>NW_016975463.1:0-1277 GCF_001483705.2 Eufriesea mexicana | reverse complement strand
GTTGAGCGCAGAGTTCCTACGAATATCTGTGTATAGCACAGAAGTTGAAGCCATCCTTTCCTATCCTAGCAAATCGTAACGTAACCGAACGTAACATAACTCAAGATAACGTGCCGTGATCACTATTGCTGGCCTCAGCAGATTCGAGCTGGGTACAGCAGAGGACAGTAGATCGCAGGAAGACACCAAATAGCATTGTAAAGCACAAAAGTCGAAGATATCGGTACCTAACCAGACCCAAACTAACATAACCAAGCGTAGCGTAAATGCAGCTATCGATGCGAGACCTCTATTCCTGGCATGCCAAGAGCAAATGAGGGCATATTGGAGGAGAGTCGGGCGCAGAAATTCATAGAATCGCCGTGTACAGCTGAAAAGTCAAGGATACACAAACCTAACCCAAACTAACATATCCTATCCTAACTTAGCCAAACCCAACGAAAAGAACCACGGCCACTGTCACTGGTCTCTCGAGGCGCTAGCAGAGTATAGTGGAGCAATGAAGAGCGTAGATGTCCACCGAACGGCTGTGTATTGCGCAAAAGTCAGAGTTATCCTATCCTAACCTGTCCAAACGTGACGTATGCAGACGAAACGTAACACAAACTTGCGTGCAACGGCCACTATTGCTGCCCTCACGAATGCTAAGCAGAGAATAGCAGAGCAACATAGTATGTTGAAATCTGCCGAACAGCAGTGTATGTCACAAAAGTCAAGTCTATCCTAACCAAACCTAACCAAACCTAACCTAACCAAACTTAACATAACACAACCTAACCAGCCGAAAGTACTATTTCTGTCGTCCACGGAGACAAGTAGAGTGTGATAGCCCACAGAGGAGCGCAGAAGTCCAAAGAATTGCAGTGAGAAGCACAAAAGCCTGAGCTATCGTATCCTAACATAACATAACCAAACCTAACCAAACGTAATCTAACTTAGCCTATCGTGCCTATACCACTATTGCTGACGTCCCTAGGGACAAGCAGAACATATTAGAGGGCGTGCAGCGCAGAAACTCATAGAACGGCAGTGTTTAGCAAAAAGTAAGTGCCACCCGGGCCTAGCCAGGGCCAACATACCCTAACCAAACGAAGCCCATCTCAACGCAACGAGCTTGACACGCCAGTGCCAAGCAGAATATAGTACAGCACAGTAGAGCGCAGAAGTTCATCGAACAATGGTGTATACCACGAAAGTCAATGCTATCCCCACCTAACCCAAACAAACATAACTGAACCAAACGTAGCCTAACTCAACCTAACTTGCCCAGACCACCA
>NW_016975462.1:0-599 GCF_001483705.2 Eufriesea mexicana | reverse complement strand
TTTCGTGGCACATCAGGCTCAGTTACGTTACGTCCGCTTGTGTTATGTATGTTTCGGCTCGGACAATATAGCTTTGACTTTTGTGCAATACGCTGATATTCGGTGTTTATCTGCACCCTTCAATGCTCTACAATACTCTGCCCGACTCTGGAGAGGCCAGTAATAGTGGTCTCTTCACGTTAGGTTGAGTTAGGCCACGTTTGGTGAGGTTACGTTAGTTTGGGTTACGTACGGATAGCTTTGACATATGTGGTCAAAACTGACATGCTGTGGACTCCTGTGCTCTACTGTGCGCTACCATATTATGCTTGTCTCTGTGGAAGCCAGCAGTAGTGGTCGCGGCACGTTAGCTATAGTTACTCTAGGTTTGGCTATGTCCGGTTACGTCTGGTTAGGAGAGGGTATATAATACTTCTGTGCTACACATTGAAATTTGGGCAGTTTCTGCGCTCTACTGTGCTGTATGATACTCGTCTTGTCTCTGCGGATGCCAGCAATACTGGTCGCTGCAGGTTAGTTTGAGATGTGGTATGTTCGGTTACGTCACGTTAGCCCAGGTTGGGGATGGTTAGCTTCGACTTTTCTGCTATACACTGCGA
>NW_016975461.1:0-575 GCF_001483705.2 Eufriesea mexicana | reverse complement strand
GGTCGGCTCTGGGGAGGCCAGCAATAGTGGTCGCGGTAGGTTAGGTTGAGCTATGTTACAATTTGGTCATGTTAAGATTGGATATATAAACATAGGCCAGCTAGTAGTGGCCTTTACACATTATGTTGAGTTGTGATACGACAGGTTATGCAGGGTTAGGTCAGGTTGAGACATGATGCGTTCGACTTGTGTGACATACACTGCTATTCGGTGGATTTCTGCAATCTACTCTGCCCTAATATGTTCTGCTTGGATCTGGGAAGACCTGGAATCCTGGTCGTCACGATAAGTTGTGTTACCCTACGTTTGGGAGGGTTACGTTAGTTGAGCGTAGGGCAGGATATGTTTGACTTTTGCGGTATACACTGCAATGAGTTGGACCCCTGCACTCTGTTGTGAGGAAGCATGTTCGTCTTGGTTGGACCCCTTGCACTCTGTTGTGAGGTAGCATGTTCGTCTTGTCGTAGGGGTGGCCAGCAATAGCGGTCTCGGCGCGTTGGGTTTGGCAATGCTACGTACGTTTATGCTACATTTGGCTGGGCTAGGAGAAGATAGCTTTGACTTTTGCGCTATAT
>NW_016975460.1:0-274 GCF_001483705.2 Eufriesea mexicana | reverse complement strand
TATGTTAGCTTGGGTTAGGTACGGATTGCATTGACTTTTGCGGTATGGGCTGTTTTTCGGGGGACTTCGGCGCTCTACTGTGCTCTAATGTGTTCTGCTTGGCTGTGGAGAGGCCAGCCATAGCGGTTTCAGCACGCAAGCTTGAATTATGTTACGCGTGGCTTTGCTATGTGGCGGATATATTTCGTCAGAGTAGCTCTAACTTTTGTGCTGTACACAGCCATTCGGCCGATACCTGTGCAAAGCATTGCTCTAGTAGCATCTGCTTGTCTCT
>NW_016975459.1:0-516 GCF_001483705.2 Eufriesea mexicana | reverse complement strand
CATTGAAATGCTATATAATCTTCCACGAAAATTCAATTTTATTGACATTTTCGATCAATATCGTGGCGAGGTAGCTTTCGTGGATAAATACGGAGGTAAGATTCTATTGGCCAATTATAGCCATTAGCCATTGCAATTCTATAGTATCTGGATGGAAAATACAGTTTTATTGACATTTTCGACTAATGTCGTGGTGAGCCGACATCCTTGCAAAAATAAGTTGGAAAGATTCTATTGGCACGCTATAGCCATGGCAGTGCTATAGAATCTGACTGCAAAATTCAATTTTCTTGACATTTTCGACTAATACCTTGGTGAGCTAACTTTCTTCGATAAATAAGGAGGAAAGATTCTGTTGGCGTGCAATAGCCATTGCAGTGCGATAGAATCTGCCTGGAGTATTAAATGTTATTGACATTTTCGGATAATATCGTGGTGAGCTAACTTTTTTGGATAAATAAGTAGGAAAGATCCTATTGGCGTGCTATAGCCATTGCAAAGCTACAGATTCTTCCT
>NW_016975458.1:0-2516 GCF_001483705.2 Eufriesea mexicana | reverse complement strand
AGCATTGCAACGGCTATAGCACGCCAATAGTGTCTTTCCGACTCATTTGTGCAAGAAAGTTAGCTCACCGCGACATCATTCGAAAATGTCAATAAAACTGGAATTTCCAGCCAGATTCTATTTTGCTACAATGGCCATAGCACGCCACTAATATGCTTCCTCCTTATTTATGCATGGAGGTCAGCTCACCGCGATATTAGCTGAAAATGTCAATAAAATTGAATTTTCCAGCCAGATTCTGTAGCATTGCAATGGGGATAGCACGACAATAGAATCTTTCCTACCTATTTAAGCACGAAAGTTGCCTCACCATGCTATTATGCGAGAACGTCAATAAAATTGAATTTTCCATCCAGTTTCTATAGCACCGCAACGGGTATAGCGCGCAAATGGAATCTTACGTCCTTATTTATGCAAAAAAGTTATCTCACGACGATAATAGGTGAAAATGTCAATAAAATATAATTTTCCATGCAGATTCTATAGCATAGCAATGGCTATAGCACGCCAATAGAATCTTTCCTCCTTATTTATGCAAGGAGGTTAGCTCACCGCGATATTAGCCGAAAATGTCAATAAAATTGAATCTTCCAGCCAGATTCTATAGCATAGCAATGGCTATAGCACGCCAATAGAATCTTTCCTCCTTATTTACGCAAGACGGTTAGCTAATCACGACAATAGTCGTATATGTGAGTAAAATTGAAATTTCCAGAGATATACTATAGCATTGCAATTGCTATAGCACGCCAATGGAATCTTTCCTCCTTATTTATGCAACGAAGATAGCTCACCACGATATTGGGAGAAAATGTTAATATAATTTGATTTTCCTGCCAGATTATATAGCATTGCAAAGGCAATAGCACGCAAATAGAATTCTTCCTCCTTATATATGCAAGGAGGTCAGCTCACCACGATATTAATCGAAAAGGACAATAAAATTGAACCTTCCAGCCTGTTTCTATAGCATTGCAATGGCTGTAGCACGTCAATGGTATCTTTCCTCCTTATTTACGCAGGAAACATAGCAAACCACGACAAGAGTCGCATATGTGAATAAAATTGAAATTTCCAGACAGATTCTATTGCATTGCAATTGCTATAGCACGCCAATAGAATCTTCCCTACTTATTTATGCAAGAAAGTTGGCTCAACACGATATTATGCGGAAATGTCAATAAAATTAAATTTTCCAGCATGATTCAATAGCATTGCAATTTCTATAGCACGCCAATAGAATCTTTGCTCCTTATTTATGCAAAAAATATAGCTCACCCCGATATTTGACGACAATGTCAATAAAATTGAATCTTTCAGCCAGATTCTATATCATTGCAATGGCTACAGCACGCCAACTGAATCCTTCCACCTTTTTTATGCAAAAAAGTTAGCTCTCCACGATAATAGAAGAAAATGTCAATAAAATTGGTTTCTCCATTCAGATTTTATGTCATTGCAATGGCTATAGCACGCCAATAGAATCTTTCCTCCTTATTTATGTAAGAAAGCCAGCTCACCCCGATATTAGTCGAACTTGTCAATATAATTATATTTTCCATCCTGATTCTGTTGCACTGCAGTGGCTTTAGCACGCCAAAGGAATTTTTCCACCTTATATAAGCGAGAAAGTTAGCTGACCGCGACAATAGTCGTATATGTGCACAAAATTGAAATTTCCAGCCAGATTCTATAGCATTGCAATGGCTATAGCACGCCAATAGAATCTTTCCTCCTTATTTATGTAAGAAAGCCAGCTCACCCCGATATTAGTCGAACTTGTCAATATAATTATATTTTCCATCCTGATTCTGTTGCACTGCAGTGGCTTTAGCACGCCAAAGGAATTTTTCCACCTTATCTATGCAAGGAGGTCAGCTAACCACGATATTGTACGAAAATATCAATAAAATTGGACTTTCCAGCCAGATTCTGTAGCATTGCAATGGCTGTAGCAGGCCAATAGAATCTTTCCTCCTTATTTAAGCAAAAACGTTAGCTCACCCCGATATTAGACGCCAATGTCAATAAAATTGAATCTTCCAGCCAGATTCTACAGCATTGCAACGGCTATAGCACGCCAATAGTGTCTTTCCTCCTTATTTGTGCAAGAAAGTTAGCTCACCGCGACATCATTCGAAAATGTCAATAAAACTGGTAAATATAATTTTCCATGCAGATTCTATAGCATAGCAATGGCTATAGCACGCCAATAGAATCTTTCCTCCTTATTTATGCAAGGAGGTTAGCTCACCGCGATATTAGCCGAAAATGTCAATAAAATTGAATCTTCCAGCCAGATTCTATAGCATTGCAATGGCTATAGCACGCCAATAGAATCTTTCCACCTTATTTACGCAAGAAAGTTAGCTAATCACGACAATAGTCGTATATGTGAATAAAATTGAAATTTCCAGAGAGATACTATTGCATTGCAATTGCTATAGCACGCCAATAGAATCTTCCCTACTTATTTATGCAAGAAGGTTGGCTCAACACGATATTATGCGGAAATG
>NW_016975457.1:0-734 GCF_001483705.2 Eufriesea mexicana | reverse complement strand
CGACTAATATCGTGGTGACCTAACTTCCTTGCATAAGCAGGGAGGCAAGATAATTTTGGAGTGTTATAGCAATTTCAATGCTTTGGAATCGGGCTGGAAAATTCAATTTTACTGACGTTTTTATTGACATTTTCGACTAATATCGTGGTGAGCTATCTTTCTTGCATAAGTAAGGAGGAATGTTCCTTATGGCGTGCTGTGGCCATTGCAATGCTCTGGAACCTAGCTGGAAAATTCCTAATATGACTGGAAAATTCAATTTTATTGACACTTTCGACTAATAACGTGTCGAGCTACCTTTCTTGCATAAATAAAGTGGAAATGTCCTATTTGCGTGCTATAGACATTGCAATGCACTGGAATCTGGCTGGAAAGTACAGTTTTATTGACATCTTGGACTAATAACGTGGTGAGCTAACTTTCTTGCATAAGTAAGGAGGAATGATACTTTTGGCGTGCTATAGCCATTGCAATGATATTGAATGAAGTTGGAAATTTCAATTTTATTGACATTTTCGACTAATATCGTAGTGAGCTACCTATTTTGCATAAATAAGGAGGAAAGACACTGTTGGCGTGCTATAGTCTTTGCAATGCTATAGAATCTGGCTGGAAAGTTCAATTTTACTGACATTTTCGACTTATATCGTGGTGAGCTAACTTCCTTGCAGAAGCAAGGAGGAAAGATCATTTTGGAGAGCTATAGCCATTGCAATGCTGTAGAATATGACTGG
>NW_016975456.1:0-3514 GCF_001483705.2 Eufriesea mexicana | reverse complement strand
CCTTATTTATGCAAGAAAGATAGCACACCACGATATTAGTCGAAAATGTCAATAAAATCGATTTTTCCAGCCAGATTCTATAGCATTGCAATGGCTATAGCACGCCAATAAAATCTTCCCTCATTATTTATGCAAGAAATTAGCCCCACCACGATATTAGTCGAAAATGTCAATAAAATTGAACTTCCCAGCCAGATGCTGTAGCAATGCCATGGCTATAGCACGGCAATAGAAACTTTCCTCGATATTTATGCACGAAAGTTAGCTCACCACGATATTCGACGAAAAATGTCAATAAAATTGGTCTTTCCAGACAGATTCTATAGCATTGCAATGCCTATAGCATAACAATTGAATCTTTCCTCCTTAATTATGCGAGAAAGTTTACTCACCACAATATTAGAAGGAACTGTCAGTAAAGTTGAACTTTCAAGCCAGACTCTATAGCATTGCAATGGCTTTAGCATAGCATTGCAATGGCTATAGCACGCCAATAAAATCTTCCCTCATTATTTATGCAAGAAATTAGCCCCACCACGATATTAGTCGAAAATGTCAATAAAATTGAACTTCCCAGCCAGATGCTGTAGCAATGCCATGGCTATAGCACGGCAATAGAAACTTTCCTCGATATTTATGCACGAAAGTTAGCTCACCACGATATTCGACGAAAAATGTCAATAAAATTGGTCTTTCCAGACAGATTCTATAGCATTGCAATGCCTATAGCATAACAATTGAATCTTTCCTCCTTAATTATGCGAGAAAGTTTACTCACCACAATATTAGAAGGAACTGTCAGTAAAGTTGAACTTTCAAGCCAGACTCTATAGCATTGCAATGGCTTTAGCACGCCAATAGAATCTTTCCACCTTGTTTATGCAAGAAAGTTAGCTCGCCACGATATTAGTCGAAAATGTCAATAAAATTGTCCTTTCCGGACTGATTCCGTAGCATTGAGATGGCTATAGCACGCCAATTGCATCATTTATCCTTATTTATGAATGAAAGATATCTCACCAACATATAATTCAAGAATGTGAATAATATTGAATTTTCCAGCCAGAATCTACTGCATTGCAGATGGCTATAGCACTCCAGAAGGATCTTTCTTCCTTATTTATGCAAGAAAGATAGCTCACCACGATATTAGTCGAAAATGTCAGTAAAATTGAATTTTCCAGCCAGATTCCAGAGCATTGCTATGGCTACAGCACGCCAATAGAGTCTTTCCTCCTTATTTATGCAAGAAGGTTAGCTCACCAAGATATTAGTCGAAAATGTCAGTAAAATTGAATTTTCCAGCCAGATTCCAGAGCATTGCTATGGCTACAGCACGCCAATAGAGTCTTTCCTCCTTATTTATGCAAGGAGTTAGCTCACCACGATATTAGTCGAAAATGTCAATAAAATCGAGTTTTCCATCCAGATTCTATAGCATTGCAATGGCTATAGCACACCAATAGTATCTTTCCTAATTAGTTATGCAGGAAAGGTGTCTCACCGCGGCATTAGTTCAAAGTGTCAATAAAATCGAGTTTTCCAGTCTGATCTCTACCTTTGCTATGGCTATAGCACGGCAATAGTAAATTCCATCCTTATTTATGCAAGGAAGATAGTTCACCACAATATTAGCCGAAATTGTCAATAAAATTGTATTTTCCAGCCAGATTCTATGGCATTCTAATGGCTATAGCAGGTCAATAGAATCTTCCCTCATTATTTATGCAAGAAATTAGCCCCACCACGATATTAGTCGATAATGTCAATAAAATTAGATTTACTAACCAGATTCTATAGGATAGCAACGGCTATAGCACGCCAATAGAATTTTTCCTCCTTATTTATGCAAGAGAGGTAGCTCAACACAATACTAGTCCCAAATGTCAATAAAATTTAATTTTCCCGCCAGATTATATTGCATTGCAATTGTTATTGCTTGCCAATGTAATCTTTCCTCCTTGTTTATGCAAGAAAGTTAGCTCACAACGATATAAGTCAAAGATGTCAAAAAAATTGAATTTTCCAGCCAGATTCCAGAGCATTGCAAGGGCTACAGCACGCGAACAGAATCTTTCCTCCTTATTTATGCAAGAGAGGTAGCTCAACACAATACTAGTCCCAAATGTCAATAAAATTTAATTTTCCCGCCAGATTATATTGCATTGCAATTGTTATTGCTTGCCAATGTAATCTTTCCTCCTTGTTTATGCAAGAAAGTTAGCTCACAACGATATAAGTCAAAGATGTCAAAAAAATTGAATTTTCCAGCCAGATTCCAGAGCATTGCAAGGGCTACAGCACGCGAACAGAATCTTTCCTCCTTATTTATGCAAGAGAGGTAGCTCAACACAATACTAGTCCCAAATGTCAATAAAATTTAATTTTCCCGCCAGATTATATTGCATTGCAATTGTTATTGCTTGCCAATGTAATCTTTCCTCCTTGTTTATGCAAGAAAGTTAGCTCACAACGATATAAGTCAAAGATGTCAAAAAAATTGAATTTTCCAGCCAGATTCCAGAGCATTGCAAGGGCTACAGCACGCGAACAGAATCTTTCCTCCTTATTTATGCAAGAGAGGTAGCTCAACACAATACTAGTCCCAAATGTCAATAAAATTTAATTTTCCCGCCAGATTATATTGCATTGCAATTGTTATTGCTTGCCAATGTAATCTTTCCTCCTTGTTTATGCAAGAAAGTTAGCTCACAACGATATAAGTCAAAGATGTCAAAAAAATTGAATTTTCCATCCAGATTCTGCAGCATTGCAATGGCTATACCACTCCAGAAGGATCTTTGCTCCTTATTTACGCAAGAGAGCTAGCTCAACACAATACCAGTCGCAAATGTCAATAAAATTGAATTTTCCCGCCAGATTCTATAGCATTGCAATGGTTATAGCTTGCCAATATAATCTTTCGTCCTCGTTTATGCAAGAAAGTTAGCTCACAACGATACAAATCAAAAATGTCAATAAAATTAAACATTCCAGCCAGATTCTATAGCATTGCAAAGGCCATAGCACGCCATTAGGGCCTTTCCTCCTTATTTATGCCAGAAAGTTTGTTCTCCATGATATTAGTTGAAAATGTCTACAAAATTGAACTTTCCAGGCAAATTCTATTGCACTGCAATGGCTATAGCACGTCAATAGAATCAATTCTCCTTATTTATGCAAGAAAGTTTGCTCACCGCGATATTAGTCAAAATGTCAATAAAATTGAGCTTTCCAGTCATCTTCTGTTGCATTGCAATGGCTATATCACGCATGTAGAAACTTTCCCCCTCACTTATGCGAGAAAGTTTGCACATCACGATATTAGTCGAAAATGCCAATAAAATTGAACTTGCCTGTGTGGTTCTATTATATTGCAGTGGCGCAGCACGCCAAAAGTGTTTTTCCTCCTTATTAATGGGAGAAAGCGTGCTCACGAAGATATTAGTCAAAATTGTCAATAAAATTGAACTTTCCAGTCAGACTGTATTGCAATGAGACATCTATATCACGG
>NW_016975455.1:372-991 GCF_001483705.2 Eufriesea mexicana | reverse complement strand
GGTTATAGATTTTGAATAGACTTATTCCCTGGCAAGTACATGGCTGTACTTGCCATTGGATGGCAGGCTATAGGTAATCTAATCACCAAGCAATGGCAGCTTATTTGTTTTGATTATGCTCATTCCCTGGCGAGTAGATGGCTGTACTTGCCATTGGATTGAAAGCGTTAGGCGATCTATTCACCATGCTATAACTGGTTATAGATTTCGAATAGACCTATTCTCTGGCAAGTAGATGGCTGTACTTTCCATTGGTAGAAGACGTTAGGTGTTTGGCGACCGATTCACCAAGCTATAACAGGTTATATATTTTGAATACACGTATTCTCTGGCAAGAAAGTGGATGTGCTTGCCATTGGATTGCAGGCGATAGGCGATCTAATCACCAAGCTATGGCAGCTTACAGGTTTTGTATAGACTTATTCTCTGGCAAGTAGATGGCTGTACTTGCAATTGCATTGGAGGCGTTAGGCCATCTACTCACCATTCTACAACAGGTTATAGCCTTTGAATAGACCTATTCTCTGGCAAGTAGATGGCAGTATTTGCTATTGGAGAGAAGGCGTTAAGCGATCTATTCACCAAGCTATTACAGGTTATAGATTTTGGATAGAAAAAT
>NW_016975455.1:0-265 GCF_001483705.2 Eufriesea mexicana | reverse complement strand
AGATGGCTGTTCTTGCCATTGGTTGAATGCGTTATGCGACCTATTCACCAAGCTACATCAGATAGTATATTTTGAATAGACCTATTCTATGGCAAGTAGAAGGCTGTACTTGCCATTGGATTGAAGGCGTTAGGCGATGTATTAACCAAGCTATAACAGATTATAGATCTTGATCAGCCCTATTCTCTGGCAAGTAGATGGATGCAATTGCCATTGAATTGAAGGCGTTGGGCGATCTATTCACCAAGCTATAAGTGGTTACAGA
>NW_016975454.1:0-1047 GCF_001483705.2 Eufriesea mexicana | reverse complement strand
GGATGTATGAATGGATGGATGGATGTATGGATGTATGTATGAATGGACGTATGGTTTGTGGTAAGGATATATTTATGGATGTGCGTGTGGATGTATGTCTGGATATATGGATGGATGGATGCTTGGATTTTTGGATGGATGTACGGATGGAGGGATGGACGCATGGATGGATGGTTGTACGCATGGATGGATGTATGGAAGGATGGATGTACGGATGGGTGTATGGATGGACGGATGGGTGTACGAATGGATGGATTTTGGATGGATGGATGAATGGATGGACGGATATATGGATGCGTCATATTTGGGTGGATGCATGTATGGATACGAGGATGTGCGTATGGATGTATGTATGGATGGATGTATGTATGGATGGATTGAGGTATGAATGGAAGAATTTGTGGATGCATAGATGGATGGATGTATCTATATATGGATGTATGTATGGATTCATGTAGGGTCGTGTGTATGGATGGACGTATGGATGGATGGATTGATATATTCATGAATGTGCGGAGGGATGTGTGTACGGATATATGGATGGATCTATGTATGTATTTCTGGATGGATGGATAGATGGCCGCACGGATGAGTGGGTGGATGGATGGTTGGATGGATGGATTGAATGATGGGTGAATGGTTGGACGGATGGGTGGATGTATGGATGAATGTACGAATTGATGTACCGGTGCATGTTTGAACGGATGTATGTATTTATGTATGCATACGTGTATGGAAGGGCACATGTATCAATGACTTTGTGGATGTATGTATGGTCGTATGTGTGGATGTATGTATGGACATTTGGATGAAGGTTTGAAGGGATGCATGGATGTTTGTATGGATGTGTGTATGGATGAATGTATGGATGGGTGGATGTATGGACTTATGGATACCTGTATGGAAGGGTGTATGTATGAGTGTTTGTACGTAAGAATGTATGGATGCCTGTATGAATGTGTGTATTTACCAATGTATGGATGAATAGATGGATGTATGTATGGTTGTATGTATGGATGTATGGATATATGGATGGATGGGTGTATG
>NW_016975453.1:0-680 GCF_001483705.2 Eufriesea mexicana | reverse complement strand
GATGGATGGATGTGTGGATGTATGGGTGTATGGACGGATGGATGTATGGAAGGATGGATGTATGTATGTAAGAATATATGGATCTACGGAGGCATTTTTGAATGGATGTGTGGGTGGACGAATGGAAGGGTGAACGGACGGAAGAATGGATGTATCAATGGATGCTTGTATGGATGAATGTATGGATGGATGTGTGGATGGATGCATGCATGGACGTGTGTATGGATGCATTTAAGGATGTGCCTATGGATGTATGTATTGAGGAGTGCATTTGGGTATGCATGGATGTATGGATGGATGGATGTATGGATGTATGTATGGAAATATGTATGGATGTATGTATGGCTGTATGGATGTATGTATGGGTGGATTTATGGATGTGTGGATGTATGAATGAGTGGATGGATGGATGTATGGATGTATAGATGTATGGATCGATGTGTTTATGGATGGGTGCATGTATGGACAGATGGATGTATGGTTCGATGGATGTATGGATGGGTGGATGTACGGATGGGTGGATGTATGGATGGATGGATGTATGGAAAGAAGGATGTATGGATAGATGTATGTATGGATGAATGGTTGTTTGGATTGATGGATGTTTGGATAGATTCTGGTATGGATGGACGGATGTACGGAAGTATGAATGTACGTATGTATGGCTGTCTGCATGTATG
>NW_016975452.1:0-499 GCF_001483705.2 Eufriesea mexicana | reverse complement strand
ACATTCTATACCATTGCAATGGCTATTGCACTCAAAAAGCATCTTTCCTCCTTACTTATGCAAAGATGTTTGCTTACCACGATATTAGTCGAAAATTTCGTTAGAATTGAACTTTTTAGAATTGAACTTTTCAGGAAAATTCTATAGCTTTGCAATGCCTATAGTACGCCAATAGAACCTTTCCTCCTTATTTATGCAAGAAAGTTAACTCACAACGATATTGTCCGAAAATGTCAACAAAATTGTATTTCCCAACCACAATCTATATCATTGCAATGGCTATAGCACCCAAAAAGCATCTTTCCTCCTGACTTATGCAAGGAAGTTAGCTCACCACGATATTAGTCGAAAGTGTCAATAAAATTGAACTTTCCAGTCACATTCTGTACCATTGCAATTGCTATAGCACTCAAAAAGCATCGTCCCTCCTTACTTTCGCAAGGAAGTTGGCTCACCACGATATTAGTCGAAAATGTCAACAAAATTGAACTTTCCAGCC
>NW_016975451.1:0-751 GCF_001483705.2 Eufriesea mexicana | reverse complement strand
TACGCAAATACATTCGTCCATACATACATCCATACGCACATCCTTCCATACATCCGTACATACCTCCACACGTACATTTATACACACATCCATACATACATCTATATATACCTCCATACATACATCTATACATACATCCATACATACATACATCCGCACAACCATGCATACATCCGAACATACACCCATGCATCCATACTACCATACATCCGTCCATCCATACATACATCCATCCAAACATCCATAAAACGCTCCAACCATGCAACCATCCATCCATACTTACATCCATACGAACTTCCATACATCCATACATACATCGATACATACATCCATACGTTCATCCATACATACATACATCCATACATACATCCATACTTCCACACATCCATGCATCCATAAATTCATCAATCCGTACTTCCATCCATCCATCCAAGCATCCATCCATCCATACATCCATCCATCCATACATCCATCCAACCATACGTACATCCCTACATACATCCAAACATACAACCATACCTCCATTCATTCATTCATCAATCCATCCATTCATACATACATATATATGTCCATATATTCATACACTAGTACATCCATACATTCGTACATCCATAGATGCATACATCCATGCGTCCATTCATCCATACTTCCATACATCTATACATCCATTCATCCGTATAACCGTCGCACCATACATCCATACATTCATACATCCATACGTCCATAAATCCAACCACCCATACATACATTC
>NW_016975450.1:0-543 GCF_001483705.2 Eufriesea mexicana | reverse complement strand
CTTTCCACCTTATTTATGCAAGAAAGATACCTCACCACGATATTATCCGAAAATGTCAATAGAATTGAATTTTCCAGCCAGATTCTGTTGGACTCTACAATGGCCATAGCACGCCAGTAGAATCTTTCCTCCATTCCTATGCAAGAAAGATACGTCACCACGATATTAGATGAGAATGTCTATAAAATTGAATATTCCAGTCAGTTTCTATAGCATTGCAACGGCTGTAGCATTCCAATAGAAGCTATCCACATTATTTATGCAACGAAGATAGCTCACCACGATATTAGTAGAAAACGTCAACAAAATTTAATGTTAAAGCAAGATTCTGCAGCATTGCAATGGCTATAGCACGCCAATAGAATCTTCCATCCTTATTTGTGCTAGAAAGATAGCTAACCACGAAATTGGATGAAAATGTTAATAAAATTGAATCTTCAAGCCAGATTCTGTAGCATTGCAACGGCTATAGCGCGCCAATAGAATCTTTCCACCTTATTTATGCAAGAAAGTTCTCTTACCACGATGTTATTCGAGAATGTA
>NW_016975449.1:340-734 GCF_001483705.2 Eufriesea mexicana | reverse complement strand
GCTGTGTGCAGCGCAAAAGTTGAAGCTATCCTAACCAAACTTAGCCTAACCCAACCTAACCGAACGTAACATAACTAGACTTGACTTGCCGAGACCACTATCGCTGGCATTCCCGGGGCCAAGCTGAAGATATTAGAGCTCTGTAGGGCGCAGAAATCTGCATAATATCAGACTATAGCACTAAAGTCAAAGCTATCCTCTCCTAGCCTAACCAATCGTACCATAATCAATCACACCCATGCTCACCCTAACGTGCTGCGATCACAATTGCTGGCCTCCCCAGAGCCAAGGAGAACACATTAGTGGAGGGTAGAACGCAGAAATCTATAGAATCGCTGTATACATCAGAAAAGCCAACAGAAGAAAGCCAAACATAGACTACCTAGACCTAACG
>NW_016975449.1:0-328 GCF_001483705.2 Eufriesea mexicana | reverse complement strand
CCACAGAGCCAAGCAGGACATACTAGAGCACAGTAGGGGGCAGAAATCCACCGAAGAATAGCGTACAGCACAAAAGTTAAAGCTATGTTAGTCAACACAGCTTAGCCCAACCTAACAGAGCGTAACCTAACTCAACATTACTAGCGGAGAAAACTATTGGTGGCCTACCCAGAGCCAAGCTGAAAATATTAGAGTACTTTTGCTGCGACCATTATTGCTGGCCTCCTCAGTGCCAGACAGGGCACAGTAGAGGAGCCTAGTGCGTAGAAACCCATAGAACCGCAAAGTGCAGCAGAAATGTCGAAGACACGCGACACTAACCTAAAAC
>NW_016975448.1:0-2515 GCF_001483705.2 Eufriesea mexicana | reverse complement strand
CCAGAGACAAGCAGCATATACTGGAGCACAGTAGAGAGCAGAAAGCGAACAGATAGCAGTGTACAGCGCAAAATTCAAAGAAACCTTAAACCAACCTGACATAATCTAACCCAATCATACGTAGACCAACAAAACCTAACGTGCCGAGTCCAAAATTGCTGGCCTCCCCATCGCCAGGCAGAGCATATTAGGGTAGATTAGAGTCCAGAAATCCATAGAATCGCACGGTCCAGCAGAAAAGTCGAAGCTATAAAAACCAAACCAGAGCTAACATAACTTAACCAAACATACCCTATTTCAACGTATCTTGTCGAGACCACAATTACTGTGTTCCCCAGTGCGAAGCAGAACATGCTACAGCACAGCTGACAGTAGAAATCCATCGAATAGCAGCGTACAACACGAAAGTCAAATCCATCCCAACCTGACCCAAATTAACATAACGCAGCCAAACGTAACATAACTCAACCTAACGGGACGAGACCACTATTACTGTCCTCCCCAGAGCCAAGCAGGGTATACTAGAGCACAGCAGAGCGCAGAAGGACACCAAATTGCAGGATATGGCACAAAAGTCAAAGATAACGTATCCTAACCTGACTCAACCTAACCTAAACAAACGTAGAATAGATAAACTTAACGAGCCGAGACGTCCATTGCTGGCCTCCCCAGTGCCAAGCATAGCATATCAGAGGACAGTAGATCGCAGAAATCCACGGAACAGCAGTGTACGGCACAAAAGTCAAAGCTACCCTTTCCTAACCTAACCAAACGTGACATAAGCAGACGTAACGAAAACCAAGCTGACGTGTCAAGAAATCTACTGCTGGCCTCGCGATGGCTAAGCAGAGTATGGCACAGCAATGTGGAACGCTGAAATAGCACGAACAGCAGACACTGCAAGAAAGTAAGATGTATCCTAACCTGATGTGACGTAACCTAACCTAATAAAACGTATCCAGTCCCACCTAACGTGCAAAGCTCACAATAGCTGTCCTCCCCAACGCCAAGCAGGGCACATTACAGAGGAGTAGAACTCAGAGGTGCATAGAGTGGCAGTACATAGCACGAAGGTCAAAGACATCCTAGCCTGACCCAAACAAACCAAACCTAACCAAGCGCAATGTTACCAATCCTAACGCGCCGCAGCCACAATTTAAAGAACTCCCAGATGATTGCAGGTGATGGTAGATCACAGTAGATCGCTGAAATCCACCGAGTAGCAGCGTATAGCACAAAAGTCAAAGCCATCCGTGCCAACCTTAACCAAACCTGACCTAACCAAACGTAACCTAGATAGACCAAACGTGCCACGACCACTATTGTTGGACTCCCCGGAGACAAGCAGACGCTAGTAGAGCAACGCGTACCACAAATATCGACCCAAGAACAGTGTATAGCGCAAAAGTCAAAGCTATTCTAACCAAACATTTCTCAACCTAGCCAAGCCATGCGTTACATAACCCAAACTTGCGTGCCAGTAGCACCATTGATGCCCTCTCCAGCGGCAAGCAGACCATAGTGGGGCACAGTAGAGCGCAAAAGCTCTACGTATAGCAGTGTACAGCACAAACGTCGAAGCTGTCCATGCCTAACTCGCCCTAACATATCCAAGCCAAACGTAGCCTAAATCTAAATTTCGTGCCGAGATCACTATTACATCTGTTGTGCCCAGTCTCGAGCCGAGTATAGTAGAGCACAGTAGAGAGCAGACATCCACCGAATACCAGTGTAAAGCACAAAAGTTAAAGCTATCCTTACCAAACGTGGCCTAACCTAACCCAGCCGAACGTAGTCTGACTCATCGTAACGTGCCGAGACCACACTTGCCGGCTTTTGCCAGAGCCAGGCTGAAATTGTTAGAGCCCTGTAGCGCGCAGAAATCAAACCCAATAGCAGAATTCAGCACTAAAGGCGAATCTATCCCCTCCTGACCAACCCAATCGTAACATAACATAAGGAAACATATCTCAATTTAACGTGACGCGACCCCTGTTGCTGTCATACACAGAGCCAAACAGATCACATGATCGTGGATTCGGACTGAGAAATCCATAGAATCACAATGTATATCGGAAAAGTTAAAGTTACCCAAACCTAACCCAAGCAAATAGAACATAACCAAACATAGCATATCACAACCTAACGAGCCGAGACCGCTATTGCTGCCCTCCCCAGAGCCAAGCAGGGCATTCTAGAGCACAGTGGAGAAGAGATATCCGCCGAATATCAGTGCACAGCACAAAAGTTAAAGCTATCATGACCAAACTTAGCCTAACCCAACCAAACAGAAAGTAACCCGACCCACAATGACAAGCCGAGACCACTATTCCCGGCCTTGCCGGAGACAAGCTGAGATCATTAGAGCACTGCAGGGTGCAGAAATCCACCTAAGAGCCGAATACAGCACAAAGTCGTAGCTATCCCCTCCTAACCTAACAAATCGCAATAAAACCAAATATAACCTAGCTCAACATAACGTGCCGCGATCACTGCTGCTGTCCTCCCCAGAGCA
>NW_016975447.1:0-912 GCF_001483705.2 Eufriesea mexicana | reverse complement strand
GAATAGCATTGCAATGGCTAAAGCACGCCAATAGAATCCTTCCTCCTAATGTAAGCAAGATTGATAGCTCACCGCGATATTACTCGAAAATGTCAATGAAAATGAAATTTCCAGCCGGATTCTATAGCATTGCAATGGCTACAGTAGGCCAATAGGATTCTTCCTCCTTGCGTATACAAGGGAGTTAGCTCACCACGATATTAGTCGAAAATAACAATATAATTGAATTTTCCTGCCTGTTTCTATAGCATTGCAATGGCTACAGTAGGCCAATAGGATTCTTCCTCCTTGCGTATACAAGGGAGTTAGCTCACCACGATATTAGTCGAAAATAACAATATAATTGAATTTTCCTGCCTGTTTCTATAGCATTGCAATAGCTGTTGCACGCCAATAGAATCTGTCCTCCTTATTTATGCAAGAAAGTTAACTCACCACGATATAAGTCGAAAATGACACTAAAATTGAATTTCCCGACCTGATTCTATAGCATTGCAATGGCTATAGCACGCCAATAGATTCTTTCCGCCTTATTTATGCACGAAAGTTAGCTCACCACGATATTGGTCGAACATGTCTATAAAATAGTATTTTCCTGCCCAATTATAATGAAGTGCAATTGCTGTAACATGCCAGTAGAATCTTTCCCCGTTATTTATGGAAGAAAGATAGTTCACCACTGTATTAGTTGAAAATGAAAATTGAATTCAATATTCCATCCTGCTCCTGTTGCAATGCAACGTCTACAGCACGTCAATGGAATCTTTCCTCCATATTTATGCAAGACAGCTAGCTCACCACGATATTAGTCGAAAATAACTATATAATTGAAATTTCCAGGCAGATTCTATAGCATTGCAATGGCTATAGCACGCCAATGGTATCTTTCCTCCTCATTTATGCAAGAAAGTT
>NW_016975446.1:0-440 GCF_001483705.2 Eufriesea mexicana | reverse complement strand
TTGGAGGAGATTGGGAGCGCAGAAATCCGTAGAAGAACAGTGCATTGCAGAAAAGTTAAACTCTTCCTGACCAAACCCTAACTAGCCTTACCTAACGAAGCATAACCTAACACAACCTAACGTGACGAGAACGACGTTTCTGGCCTTCACAGAGCGAAGCAGAATGTGTTAGAGCAATGCAGAGCTCAGAGATCGGCCAGACAGCAGTGTGTTGAGCAAAAGTCAAAGATACACTAGCCAAATCTATCCTTACGTAACCTAAGCGAACGTAACGCAACTCAACCTAACATGCCGCGACCACTACTTCTGGCGTCCACAAAGACATGCAAAACATTGTAGAGCACAGGGGAGAGCAGAGATCCACAGGATAGCTGTGTGCAGCACAAAAGTCAAAGCTATCCTAACCTCTCCTAACACGACGAAACCTAGCATAACCAAAC
>NW_016975445.1:0-875 GCF_001483705.2 Eufriesea mexicana | reverse complement strand
ATCTCCTCTGGCAAGTAGATGGCAGTACTTGCCATTCGATTGAATGCGTTAGGCGATCTATTCTCCAAGCTATAACAAGTTGTAGATTTTGAATAGACCTATTCTCTGCCAAGTAAATGGCTGTACTTGCCATTCGATTGAATGCCTTTTGGCGACCTATTCACCAAGTTATAACAGATTATATATTTTGAATAGTCCCATTCTCTGGCAATTAGATAGCTGTTCTTGCCATTGGATTGAAGGCGTTATGCGATCTAACCACCAAGCTATGACAGCTTATAGATTTTGAATAGACCTATTCTCTGGCGACTAGGTGGCTGTACTTGCCGTTGGATTGAAGGCGTTATGCGATCTAATCACCAAGCTATAACAGATTATAGATTAAGTATAGACCAATTCTCTGGCAAGTAGATGGCTGTACTTGCCATCGGTTTGAAGGGGTTAGGCGATCTATTCACCAAGCTACAACATGTTATAGGTTTTGGATAGCCCTATTTTCTGTCAAGTAGATGTCTGTACTTGCCATTAGATTGATTGCGTTATGTGACCCATTCGCCAAGCTATGACAGCTTACATATTTTGAATAGACTTATTCTCTGGCAAGTAAATGGCTGTACTTTCCATTGGATTGAAGTCGTTGGGCGATCAATTCACCAAGCTATAACAGGTTATAGATTTAGCATAGACCTATACTCTGGCAAGTAGAAGGCTGTTCTTGCCATTGGATTGAAGGCGTTGGGCGACCTATTCACCAAGTTATAACAGATTATATATTTTGAATAGTCCCATTCTCTGGCAATTAGATAGCTGTTCTTGCCATTGGATTGAAGGCGTTATGCGATCTAACCACCAAGCTATGACAGCTTATAGATTTT
>NW_016975444.1:0-255 GCF_001483705.2 Eufriesea mexicana | reverse complement strand
TAGATGTCTGTACTTGCCATTGAATTGAAGGCGTTAGGCGATGTATTCACCAAGCTATAACAGTTTATAGTTTTTGAATAGACCTATTCTCTGTAAAGTAGATGGCTGTAATTGCCGTTGGATTGAAGGCGTTAGGCGATCTAGTCACCATGCTATAACAGGTCATAGATTTCGAATTGACCTATTCTCTGTCAAGTAGATGGTTGTACTTGCCATTGGATTGAAGGCGTTAGGCGATCCAATCGCCAAGCTGTG
>NW_016975443.1:0-279 GCF_001483705.2 Eufriesea mexicana | reverse complement strand
GACCACTATTGCTGGCCTCCCCATAGTCAAGCGGAACACGTTAGTGGAGAGTAGAACTCAGAAGTCCATGTAATTGCAGTGTTTATCAGAAAAGTCGAAGCTACCAAAGCCCAATCCAAACCGGCGGAACATAACCACACATAGCCTAACTCAACGTAACGTGCCGAGACCGCTGTATCAGCCCTCCCCGGAGGTAATCAGGACATACTAGAGCTGAGTAGATCGAATAGATCCACCGAATAGCAGCGTACAGCACAAAAGTTAAAGCTATCCTGACCA
>NW_016975442.1:0-449 GCF_001483705.2 Eufriesea mexicana | reverse complement strand
CGACTTTGGCACCATACACTGCTATTCGGTGCTTTTCTGCGCTCTACATTGCTCAACTGTAATCTGCTCGACTCTGCGGATGCGAGAAATAGCGGCCGCGGTGCGTTGGTTTGGGTTAGGCTACGTTTGGTTAGGTTAGGTTACGTTAAGTTCGGTTAGGATGGCTACTATTTTCGTGCTATACACATTTATTCGGTGGGTTTCTGTGGTCGACTTTGCTCTACTACATTCTGCTTTGCTCCGTGGGGTCAGGAGCTGCGGTCGCGGCACGTCATGTTGTGTTACGCTGTGCTTGGTTGGGTTAAATTGTTTCAGGTTAGGTTAGGATATATATGGCTTTTGTGCTATTCGCAGAAAGTCGGTGGATTTCTGCACTTCACTGTGCAGTAGTACACACTGCTTGTCTCTGTGGAGACAAGCAATATTGGTCTCGTATTGCAAGGTTGAGC
>NW_016975441.1:0-443 GCF_001483705.2 Eufriesea mexicana | reverse complement strand
GCCAGGCCAGGCAAGGTCATATATGGTCAGGTCTGGTCAGGTCAGGTCAGGAAAGGAAGGGTCCGCTCAGGTCAGGTCAGGTCATGTCAGTTCAGGTCAGTTCAATTCATACCAGGTCAGGCAATGTCAGGTCAAGTTTGGTCAGGTCATGTCAGGTCAGGTCAAGTCAGGTCAGGACAGGTCAGGTCAGGTCAGGCCAGGTCAGGCCAGGCGAGGCGTGGTCGTGTCAGTTCAGGTCAAGTCTTTTAAGGTCAGGCCAGGACAGATCATGTCTGGTCTGGTCAGTTCAGGTGTGGCCGGTTAAAGTCAGGACATGTCAGGTCGGGTCAGGTAATGTCAGGTCAGGTCAGGCCATGTCATGTCATGTCAAGTCTGGTAGTGTCAGGCAAGGCCAGATCATGTCTGGTCTGGTCAGTTCAGGTAAGGCCGGTTAGGCCAGGTCA
>NW_016975440.1:1249-1556 GCF_001483705.2 Eufriesea mexicana | reverse complement strand
CTTTTGGCGTGCTATAGACGTTGCAACGCTGCAGAAACGGGATGGAAAGTTCAATTTTATTGACATTTTCGTTTAATATCGTGGTGAGCTAGCTTCCTGGCATAAGAATGGATGAAAGAAAATATTGGCCAGCTGTAACCATTGCAGTACTATAGAATGTTCCTGGAAAACACAATTTCACTGGCATTTTCGTCTACTATCGTGGTGAGCCAACTTCATTGTATAAGTAAGGAGGGAAGATTCTATTGGCGTGCTTTTGCCATTGCAATGAAACAGAATCTGGATGGAAAGTTCAATTTTATTGTCC
>NW_016975440.1:368-748 GCF_001483705.2 Eufriesea mexicana | reverse complement strand
CGTGGTGAGCTATCTTTCTTGCGTGAATAAGGCGGAAAGATTCTTTGGCGTGCTATTGGCATTGCAATGCCGAAGAATCTGGATGGAAAATTCAATTTCATTGACATTCT
This sequence comes from Eufriesea mexicana, assembly GCF_001483705.2. Classification (NCBI taxonomy): domain Eukaryota; kingdom Metazoa; phylum Arthropoda; class Insecta; order Hymenoptera; family Apidae; genus Eufriesea; species Eufriesea mexicana. Next base: position 638 of record NW_016975440.1, on the reverse strand, counting down.
CGACTAATATCGCGGTGAGCTAACTTTCTTGCAGAAACACGGAGGAAAGATTATATTGGCAAGCTGTAACCATTGCTATGATATAGAATCTTCCTGGAAAATTCAATTTCATTGACATTTTCCACTAATATCCTGGTGAGAGGACTTCCTTGTATAAGTAAGGGGGCAAGATACTATTGGCATGCTTTTGCCATTGCAATGCTACAGAATCTGGATGGAAGGTTCAATTTTATTGACATTTTCGACTAATATCGTGGTGAGTTAACTTTC
>NW_016975440.1:0-271 GCF_001483705.2 Eufriesea mexicana | reverse complement strand
ACATTTTCGACTAGTATCGTGGTGATCTAGCTTCCTGGCATAAGTATGGAGGAAAGATCCTTTCGGCGTGCTATTGCCATTGCAATGCTGTCGAATCTGGCTGGAAAGTTCAATTTTATTGACTTTTACGACTAATATCGTGGTGAACCAAATTCCTTGCATGTGTTAGGAGGAAAGATCCTTTTGGCGTGCTATAGTCATTGCAACCCTGCAGAAACGGGATGGAAAGTTCAATTTTATTGACATTTTCGACTAATATCGTGGTGAGCTA
>NW_016975439.1:0-1992 GCF_001483705.2 Eufriesea mexicana | reverse complement strand
TTAACGTGCCCAGATCACTATTTCTGGCCTCCGCACATCCAAGCAGAACAATTGACAGCACGATATAGTGCATCACTCCGCCGAATACCAGCCAAGAGTAAAAAAGTAGAAACTACCCTATCCTAACCCAGCAAAACGTAACGTGCCCAAGCGTACCATACCACGATCTAACGCGCCGACAACGCTACTTCTGCCCTCCCCAGAGCCAAGAAGGGCATGTTAGAGCATACTGTATATCTGAAATCCACCGACTACCTGTGTATAGCACGAAAGTCAGGGACATCATAATCAAACTTACCCTGACCTTACCCAGGCGAGCGTAACATAGTTCCACCTAACGTGGCGAGAACACAATTGCTGGCCTCTCCAGGGACAAGCAGTACATATTATTGGAGTGTTGATCGCAGGAATCCATAGTATCGCAGTACATATCAGAAATGTCATAGCAACCCAAACCTAACTCAAACCAACGGAACATATCCAAACATAGCCTAGCTCAAAGTAACGTGCCGAGGCTGCTATTGCTGCCCTTCACTGAGCCGTGCACGTCATACTAGAGCAGAGTAGAGCGCAGGTATCCCACGAATAGCAGAGAACAGCACAAAAATTGAAGCTACCCTAGCCAAACTTAGCCTAACCCAACCTATCGCAACGTGACCTGACTCGACATAACGTGCGGAGACCACAAATGCTTGCCTTCCCAGGGCCAAGCTGGAACATTAGAGTACTGTAGTGCGTATAAATCATCCTAATAGCAGATTATGACTCTGAAGTCTAAGCTATCGCCCCTAACCTATCCAACGTTGACATGGCCAAACGTAACATATTTCATCCTATCGTGCCACGACCGCTAATACTGGCCTCCCCAGAGCCAAGGAGAACATATTAGTGGAGAGCAGAATGCAGAAGTCCGTAGAATCGCAGTACCATTCAGAAAAGTCGTAGCTGGCCGAACCTAACCCAAGCCAACGGAACATAACAAAACATAGCCTAACACAACCTAACGTGCCGAGACCGCTATCGCTGCCATTCCTAGAGCAAAGCAAGATATACTAGTGCACAGTAGAGCGCAGAAATCCGCTGAATAGCAGAGGTCGGCACAAACGTTGAAGTTACCCTTTCCAAACTTGTCGTGGACCCACCTAACCGGACGAAACCTGACTGAACGTAACTAGTCGAGGCCGCTATTGCTGACCACCCCAGAATCGAGCAGGACACACTAGAGCACAGTAGAGCGCAGAAATCGACCGAAAGGCATTGTACAGCACAAAAGTTAAAGCTCCCCCAACCAAGCTTGGCCTATCCCACCCTAACCGAACGTTACCTGACACAACATAAAGAGCCGAGACCACTATTGCTGGCCTCCCCAGAGCCAAGCAGGACATACTAGAGCAGGATGGAGCGCAGAAATCCACCGAATAGCAGTGTATAACGCAAAGGACAATGCTATCCCCTCCTACCCTGACCAAGCGTAACATATCCAAACGTAGCCTAAATAAGACTTACATGACGGGACCACTGTCATTGGCCTCCAAATAGCCAATCCGGGTATAGTAGAGCAATGTAGAGCGTAGAAATATGCCTAATAGCAGTTTATTCAAAAATCAGAACAACACTGTCCTTACCAATCCAAGCGTAATGTAACCTAATGTAACCTAGCTTAACTTAACATTGCGAGACCACTATTACTGTCCTTCCCAGAGCCAAGCAGAACATACTTGAGCGCAGAAGAGCCCAGAAATCCACCGCATTGCTGTGGACAACACAAAGGTCAAAGGTGTTCAATCCATATCCAAACAATCCTAACCAAACCAAACGTAACACAACTGTACATAAAAGCGCCGCGGCCACTTTTTCTGTTCACTCCAGAGCAAGGCAGAGCATATTAGATCACAGTAGAGCGCAGAAATCCACGGAATATCATTGTTGAGCTCAAAAGTCATAGCTACCCGGTCCCAACCTATCCAAACGTAATACAGTCAGACGTGCCAT
>NW_016975438.1:0-260 GCF_001483705.2 Eufriesea mexicana | reverse complement strand
ACCCGCTGAAATGCTGCAGAATCCGGCTGGTAAATTTAATTTATTGACATTTTCGTCTATTATCGTGGTGAGCTATCTCCCTTGCATAATTAAGCAGGGTTGATTATTGGCCTGCTATAGCCGTTGCAATGCTGCAGAATCAGGCTGGAGAGTTCAATTTTATTGACATTTTCGTCTAATATAGTGGTGGGCAAGTTTCCTTGCATAACTATGGAGCAAAGATCCTTTTTTCGTACTATAGCCATTGCAATGCTGTAGAA
>NW_016975437.1:0-559 GCF_001483705.2 Eufriesea mexicana | reverse complement strand
GTTTTGACTTTTGCGCTATACGCCGCTCTCCGGAGGATTCCTGCCCTCCACTGTGCTCTGCTCAAATCTGCTAGAACCTGGGGATGCAAGCTACAGTGGTCGCGGCACGTTACGTTGAGCTTGGTAAGATTTCGTTAGTTTATGCTATCATGGGTAAGGTTTGGATAACTTTAACACTCCTGCTTTACACTACAATTCTATGGATTTCATCGTCCTACTCTCCTCTAAGGTGTTCTGCATGGTCCAGGGGTGGACACCAGTAGTGGCCGTGGCACGTTAGTCTCAGTTAGATTACGTTAGCTTATGCTAGGTTTGGTTAGGTTAGGACGAGATAGCTTTGACTTTCGTGCTATACACTGCATTTCGGTTGATTTCCGCGTTCTGCTGCGCTCTACTTTTGTTCTCTGCTCGACTCTGAGGAGGACAGAAGTAGTGATCTCGGCACGCGAGCTTGAGTTATGTTAAACTTTGCTTGGCAAGGTTAGGACAGGTTTGGTTAACATTACTTTGACTTTTGTGCTCTGCACTGCTCTTCGGACGATATCTGTGCGCTGCATTG
>NW_016975436.1:0-1110 GCF_001483705.2 Eufriesea mexicana | reverse complement strand
ATAATTTGTTTTTCTTGGCAATGGCCGATTCGCGATTTCTTTCGAAATGGTATCCTACAATATATTATATTCACATATATTTTTGCATCATGACACAATGTTGCCGATAAAAAATATATGAGACGCGAAAACCAAAGCTTCTGATGCATAACTTGTCGTAGAATCCTATTCCTGATTTATGTTGTACAATCCTTCCACTCTAGATGCTATTGTTTTGATCAATCCTTGAAACTGTAGCCATAAACCCTCATCCTCTGCTGAATCCTTGAAACTTGAGATTATTCATGGAGTCGATTGTTTGGATTTCAAAGTCTGCTCTTTCTGACGTCCAGTCATTGACTGACCAAGTCTGACCCTAAAACTCGCTGCTTCAGCTCTAGCCTAACCCAAATCTCCCTGTTGAAGCCTTTGGCTATGAACAGTGATCGATTCTTCCTGACAGTATTTTTAGTGAGACTTTCTGTTGCGTTCCGAACACTATCTCCTTTAGAGTTTCGTGGGGTTGTAAGGCCCACTATCCTGACGCGACAGGATGGAAGATGCGATCTAATTAAACTTGAATGTCTAGTCCTGATTAGGATTTTAAAATGACTGCGAATTGACGCGATTTTAATTCTATTTACTGATTTAAATAAAATATAAATAAGGAAGTTTGCGTGAGAATCTGCTTGGTCGATGTATGTTAATGTTTGATTAAGTTTGATAATATTACGGAATATGGATTGGCAAAAATGGAAAAGATGTTGGATTTTAAGAGAAAGCAGAAAACAGAAGACGGAAGACAAGACGAAAAACGGCAGAGACGGAGACGATACAGCACACACACCAATCACACGTAAACAAATCATAATCGTTGAATAAAGTGTAAATACAACCAAGACAAAGTACGCTTTATTACAACACCTAAGTGCTCAGTGTCTCGTAAAGATTCGGCATACTGAGAAAAGGGGCTGTAGCATCCTACGGTATCGAATCTCTTCGATCTCCCAGAACGCTTATCACGCGCCAAATTAATATTCCGTGACTAGTTGCGATAATAAGGATCCTGAATGTGCGTGGTCAAAAGAGAGTGTTTATTTACAGAAAAGCGTAGAATAGTTATAACGTAGA
>NW_016975435.1:0-313 GCF_001483705.2 Eufriesea mexicana | reverse complement strand
TGTGATCCTTATAAGAGTGTTGTCTGATGTTGCAGGAGAGAATGATGAGACTGAGTGTAAAAGGTGGATCTGTAAGAACGTACGAGAATGATTCGGTTGAGAGTGCTAGGAGGGATGGGGTGAACATAATGGATGTGACAACGTGGACCGGATAGTTGACGTGGTCACGAAGTGGGTCCAGGAAGCGAATGGTAAGCGAATGAAAGAGAGAGTGCGCTGGAGAAATAGGAGGATTGCTTGGTGGGCGGAAGAGTTGAGTGTGCTAAAGAGAAGAGTACGAAAGAGTAGACCTATGTATCAGTGTGCGAGGAAG
>NW_016975434.1:0-211 GCF_001483705.2 Eufriesea mexicana | reverse complement strand
CTGTAGCAATGCAAAGCCTATAGCACGCCAATAGAATCTCTCCTCCTTATTTATGCGAGAAAGCTAACTCACCACAATATTAGCCTAAAATGTCAATAAAATTGAATTTTCCTTACGGATTCTATAGCATTGCGAAGGCTATAGCAAGACAATAGAATCATTCATCCTTATTTATTGAAGAAAGTTAGCTCTCCACGGTATTAGTCAAAAA
>NW_016975433.1:0-284 GCF_001483705.2 Eufriesea mexicana | reverse complement strand
TCCATACATTCATACATTCGTACATCCGTCCATCCATACCTCAATCCATCTATACATCCATCCGTCCACACAACCATTCATCCATACATACATCTATCCATACATCCACCTTTCCATACATCCATCCACCCATACATCCACCCATCCATACATCCATCGAACCATACATACACCCATCCATACTAGCACCCATCCATGCATCCATCGATCCATATATCTATCCATCCATACATCCATCGATCCATATATCTATCCATCCATACATCCATCCATACATTCATACA
>NW_016975432.1:0-265 GCF_001483705.2 Eufriesea mexicana | reverse complement strand
TAGTCGAAAGCGTCAATAAAACTGAACTTTCCAGCCAGATTCTATAGCACTGCAATCGCTATTAAACGCCAATAGAATCTTTCCTCATTGTTTATGAGGGAAAGGTAGCTCACCACGATATTAGTAGAAAATGTCCGCAAAATCGAGGTTTCCTGCCCGATTCTAAACCTATGATATGGCTATAGCAAGCCAATAGAAAATGTCGATCGTACTTATGCAAGAAAGAAAGCTGAACACGACGTTATTCGAAAATATCAATAAAACA
>NW_016975431.1:0-906 GCF_001483705.2 Eufriesea mexicana | reverse complement strand
TTAGGTTAGGATAGGACAGCATTGCGTTTTATGCCATACACCGCCATCCGGTGGATTTCTGAGGTCTACTGTTGTTCAATATGATCTGCTTGGCTCTGGCGAGGCCAGCAACTGTGGTCTGGGCGCGCTAGGTTCTGTTATCTTAAACTTGGCATGGCTAGGTTACTATATGTTCGGTAAATTTTGTGCTATACCCTTCGATTCTGTGGATATCTGCGCTTTGCTGTGATCTAGTATATTCTGCATGGCTTTGGGGATGACAGCAGTGGTGGTATTGGTACGTTAGGTTGAGTTGATGCTACGTCTGCTTATCTTACGTTTGGTTAGGTTAGGATAGGCTACATTGTTTTTGGTGCTAAACACCGTCAATCGGTGGATATCTGCACTCTAAGGAACTATAATATGCTCCGCTTGGCGCTGGAAGGGCCAGCAATATTGTTCTCGTCACGATATGTTGGGTTACGCTGCGTTTGAATAGGTTAAGATAGGCGAAGTTAGGTCACGATATGTTTGAGCCTTGTCCTATACACTGCAATGCGGTGGAATTCCAAGTTCTGCTGTGCTCTAGAATATTCTGCTTGCCTCTGGGGTGGCCAGAGAGAGTGGTCTCGGCAAGTTAGGTTCAGCTATGCTACCTTCAGTTATGTTACTTATGGTGAGGTTCGGTTGGGATCGTTTAGACTTTTGTGTTATACACGGCTATCCGCGGATTTCTGCGCTCTACTGTGCTCTGGTACGTTCTGTATGGCTTTGGGGCGGCAAGTACAAGCACTCCTGGCACGTAAGCTAGAGTTAGGCTACGTTTCGTTGGGTTAAGCTTGGTAGGCTAGGTAAGGATTTCTTTGACTTCTGTGTTATGAACAGCGGTTCGGAGGATGTCCGCCCTCTACATTGCTCTACTATACT
>NW_016975430.1:0-339 GCF_001483705.2 Eufriesea mexicana | reverse complement strand
TAAAATTGTATTTTCCAGCCAGATTCTATAGGATTGCAATGACTATAGTACGCCAGTTGAACCCTTCCTCCTTCTATGTACAAGAAAGTTAGGTCACCACGATAGTAGTCGATAATGTCAATAAAGTAGTATTTTCCAGACAGATTCTATAGCATCGCGATGACTATAGCGCGACAGCAGTATCTTTCCTCCTTATATATCCAAGAAAGTTAGGTCACCACAATATTAGCGGAAAATGTCAAGAAAAAACAATTTTCCATCCAGATTCAATAGCAATGCAATGGCTATAGCACACCAGTAGGATATTTCTTCCTTAATTATTTATGAAAGTTAGCTCAC
>NW_016975429.1:0-1311 GCF_001483705.2 Eufriesea mexicana | reverse complement strand
TCTCCTCTAATGTGTGCAGCTAGACTCCGAGGAGGCCAGCAATAGTGGTCGCTGCACGTTATGCTGTGTTGCGCTACGTTCGGTCAGGTTACGTTAGTTTGGGCTAGGATCTAGGCACTGGTAGCTGTGACGTTTCTGATATACACTGCGATTCCGAGTATTTCTGTGCTATACTCTCCTGTGATATGTGTGCTCCGCTCTGGGGAGACCAGCAATAGTGGTCGCGGCACGTTAGGGTAGTTCAGGTTACGATAGGCTATCCCACGATTGGTTAGGTTAGGATAAGATAGCTTTGTCCTTTGTGCTTTACACTGTTATTCGGGGGATTTCAGCGCTCTACTGTGCTCGAATATGCTGTGCTTGGCCCTGGGGGCAGCAGTGCTGGTCTCGGCACGTAAGGTTGTGTTAGGCTACTTTTAGTTGGGTTATGTTAGGACGGGTTATGTTTGAATAGCTTTTGTCTTTCGCGTTATGCAGTGCATTTCGGCGGATTTCTGCGCTCTACATTGCTGTCGTATACTCTGCTCGTCTCTCGGGTGGCCAGTAATAGAGGTCTCGGCACGTTAGGTTTAGTTAGGCAACGTTTGGTTGGACTACATTGGCTAGGGTTAGGTTCGGATAGCTTTGACTTTCGTAGTGTAAACTGTTGTTCGGTGGACTTGTGCGCTCTACTGTGCTCTAGTATATTCTGCTTGGCTATAGGGAGGCCAGCAGTATTGTTCTCGGCACATCAGTCTGAGAAATGTTGCGTTCTGTTATGTTACGCTTGGTTAGGTCAGGATAGGATAGCTATGGCTCTTGTGATGTACACTGCTGTTTGGAGGATTTCTGCGTTCTACTGTCATCTGACACGCCCTGCGTGGTGCTTTGGATTGGACAGTTGCAATGGGGGCATCTTCACGTTAGCATGACCTAAGCTTCGATTGGCTAGGTCAGGTTATGACAGGTTAGGTTAGGGTATCTTTGACATATATGCTTTGCACATCATTGCGTGGATTTCTGCTCTCTACTGAGATCTAATATATTCTGCTTTGCTATGGTGAGGTCAGGAATGGGGGCCTACGATCGTTAGGCTCAGTTGTGTTACGTTTGCTTGTGTTACGTTTGGTTAGATTAGGATAGGGTATCATTGACTTTTGTGCTGTAGTATACCATTCGGTGGATTTCTGCGCTCTACTGTGACGTAGTGTTCCCTGCTTTGCTGTGGGAATATCGGATATAGAGGTCTCGGCACGCTATGTTGAGCAATGTTACGCTCGGTTAGTACAGGTTAGGCTAATTTAGGTCAGCGTAGTGTTTATTTTTGTGCTG
>NW_016975428.1:381-707 GCF_001483705.2 Eufriesea mexicana | reverse complement strand
CCAGCCAGATTCTGCAGCATTTCTGCGGGTATAGCACGCCAATAGAATCCTTCCTCCTTATTTTTGCAAGAAAGTTAGCTCACCGCGATATTAGTCAAAAATGTCAATGAAATTAAATGTTCCAGCCAGATCCTATTGCACTGCAATGGTTATAGTTTGCCAATCCGGTCTTTCCTGCTTGCTTATGCAAGAAAGTTAGCTCACCACAATATTAGTGAGAAATGTCAATAAAATAAAATTTTCCAGACCGATTCTGCAGCATTGCAACGGCTATAGCACGCAAAAAGGATCTTTCCTCCATACTTATGCCAGGAAGCTAGCTCACC
>NW_016975428.1:0-314 GCF_001483705.2 Eufriesea mexicana | reverse complement strand
ATGGCTATAGCACGCCAAAAGGATCTTTCCTCCTTACTTATGCAAGGAAGGTGGCTCACCACGATATCAGACGATAATGTCAATAAAATTGAATTTTCCAACCACATTCAATATCATTGCAGTGTCTATAGCACGTCAATCGAATCTACCCTGCTTATTTAGGAAAGAAGAATAGCTCACCACGATAATAGTCGAAACTGTCAATAGTATTGAACTTTCCACCCAGATTCTTTATCATTGCAATGGCTATGGCACGCCAAAAGTATCTTTCCTCCTTATTTATGCAAGAAAGGTAGCGCACCACAATATTATTC
>NW_016975427.1:0-2564 GCF_001483705.2 Eufriesea mexicana | reverse complement strand
GTTTGGTTTGGGTATCTACGGCTTTTGTGCTATTCACTGAAATGCGGTTGATTTCTGCGCACAGCAGTGCACTGGTACATACTGCTTGTATCTGTGCGGTCTAGCAGTAGTGGTCTCGTCTTGTTAGGTAGTGTTGTGATACGTTTGGATGTGTTACGTTTGGCTAGGTTAGGATATGCTACTTCAACTTTTGTGCTATGCACCGCTGTGCCGTACATTTCTGCGCTCTAGTGTGCTCTAATGTGCTGTTGCTGGCTCTGGAGCGGCCATAAATATTGGCATCGTCACGTTACGTTGAGTTACTCTACGTTTGGGTAGGTTAGGTAAGGTCAGGTTATGTCAGGATATGTTTGACTTTTGTACCATACACTGCCACTCGGTGGACCTCAGCGCTCTGCTCTGCTCTAGTACGTTAAGCTTGGCTCTGGGGAAGCCAGCAATAAAGGCCACGGCCCCTTATGTTCGGTTATTCTACGTTTGGTTAAGATTTATTATGACAGGATTGGTTAGGATAACATTGACTCTTGCACTATACAGTGCTGTTTGTTTGCTTACTGCACTCTACTTTGCTCTATTATATTCTGCTTGGCTCTGGGAAGGCCAGAAATAGCGGTCGCGGCACGTTAGGTTGCGTTAGGTTACGCTTGGATGCTTTAAGTTTTGATAGGTTAGGGTACTATATCTTCATCTTTTATGCTATATACTGCTAGAATGTGGATTTCTGCGCCCTACGTTGCTCTAATATTTTCTCCGTTTATCTAGGGGGGGGGGGGCAGCGAGCGTCGTCCCTGCGTGTAATGTCGGTTATGTCACGCTTGGTTAGGTTATGTTTGGACAAGTTCGGAAAGGGCGGCTTTGACTTTCGTGCTATGTACAGTTATATGGCGGCTTTCTGCGCTTTACTGTGCCCCGCTATAAAATAGCTGACCCTGGGGTGGCCAGCAACAGTGATCTCGGCACGCTGAGTTGAGATCACTTACGTAAGGTCGTGTGACGGTTGGTTATGTTAGGAAGGCATAGCTGCGAGTTTTGTGCCATACACTGCCATTCGCTGTATATGTCCGTTCTACTGTGCACTAATATGTTCTGCTTTGCTCAGGGCGGCCAGCAGTAGTGGTCTCGGCACGTTGGGCTGGGCTAGGTTACGTTCGGTTACGTTAAGTTTGGCTATGTTAGGATAGGGTAACTTTGACTTTTGTGCTATACACTGCGATTCTATGGTCTTCAGCTCTCCTCAATCCTCTCGTATGTTCTGCTTCACTGTGGGGAGGGTAGCAATAGTGGTGTCGGCACGTTGAGTCGATATACGTTACTCTAGGCTACGGTACGTGCGATTAGGTTAGGATAGGACAGCTTTGACATTTCTGCTATGCACTGCCATTCGGTGGATTGCTGCGCACTACTGTGCACTAATAATTTGTGCTTGGCTCTGGGGAGGCCAGCAATGGTGGCCTCGGCACAACAGGTTGACTTCTGCTACGTTGGTTAGGCGAGGTTCGGTAGTGCTAGGTAAGGGTAGCTTCGACTCTCCCCTTATACACTGCTATTCGGCGGAGTTGTGCGCTCTACAATGTTCTAGTATGCTCTGCTTGGCTCTCGGAAGGCCAGCAAATGTGGTCGCCGCTCATTATGTTGAGACATGTTACACTTGGGTATGTCACGATTTGACACGTTAGGATAGGATAGCGTTGACTTTTTAACTATACGCAGCGTTTCCATGGATTTCTGCCCTCTAATCTCCTCTCACATGGTCTACTTGGCTCTGCGGTGGCCAGCAATGGAGGTCACGTCTCGTTAGTTTGAGTTGGGTTACTTGTGGTTAGGTTACGATTGGTTAGGTTAGGACAGGTTAGCTATGACTTTAGCGATATACCCTGCCGTCCGATCGAGTTCTCCGCCATACTGTGCCCTAATATGCCCAGCTTTTCTCAGTGGGGGCCAGAAATAGCGACCGCGGCATGTAAGGTTGAGTTATGTTACGTTTGGTTTGGTTATGCTTGGCTACACTTTATTCGGATGGCTTCGGCGTTTTCGATATACACTGTTATTTGGACGGTTTCTGCATTCTACATTCCTCTGCTATAATCAGCTTAGCTCTTGTGAGGCCAGCAGCAGCGGCCGTGGCACGTCATGTTGTGTTAAGTTACGTCTGCTTATGTTTCGTTTGGTTAGGTTATGATTAGTTATTTCCGGCTTTTGCGCTATACACTGCAATCCAGTGGATTACTGCGCTCTACTGTGCTCCACCATGCTTTGCACGTCTCCCTGGAGGCAAGCAATAGTAGTCGCGGCACGTTAGCTTGTGCTAGAATACGTTTGGTCAGGTTAGATTCCGTTGCGTATGTCGGGATATCTTCCACTTTTGCGCTACACAGAGCTACTCTAAGGACTTTTGCTGTCCACTGTGCGCTACGACACTCTGCTTGTAACCGGGGACGCCTGGAATTGCGGTCGCGTCATGTTATGTTGATTTACGTTACATTTGGTTAGGCTAGCTTTGGATTGGTTTGGTTGGGATAGCTTTGACTTTTGCGCTGCACACTGCTATCCTGTCGATTTCAGCG
>NW_016975426.1:0-615 GCF_001483705.2 Eufriesea mexicana | reverse complement strand
CATTTTCTTTCCAGAGAATATGTCTTCTGAAAATCTATAGTCTGTTATAGCTTGGGGAGTAGAAAGCCTAACGCCTTGAATCCAATGGCAAGTACAGCGACCTTCATGCCAGAGAATAGGTCTGTTCAAAATCTAAAATCTGCTACGGCTTGGTGAATAGATCGCCTAACGCCTTCAATCCAATGGCAAGTACAGCCATCTACTTGCCAGAAAATAAGTCTATTCGAAACCCATAAGCTGCTATAGCTTGGTGATTACATCGCCTTACGCCTTCAATCCAATGGCAAGTACAGCCATCTACTTGCCAGAAAATAAGTCTATTCGAAACCCATAAGCTGCTATAGCTTGGTGATTACATCGCCTTACGCCTTCAATCCAATGGCAAGTACAGCCATCTACTTGCCAGAAAATAAGTCTATTCGAAACCCATAAGCTGCTATAGCTTGGTGATTACATCGCCTTACGCCTTCAATCCAATGGCAAGTACAGCCATCTACTTGCCAGAAAATAAGTCTATTCGAAACCCATAAGCTGCTATAGCTTGGTGATTACATCGCCTTACGCCTTCAATCCAATGGCAAGTACAGCCATCTACATGCCAGAGAATAGGTCTAT
>NW_016975425.1:0-306 GCF_001483705.2 Eufriesea mexicana | reverse complement strand
AGGGTGGATGTATGGATGGATAGATGTATGGATGTATGGCTGTATGAATGAATGGATGTATGGATGGATTGAGGTACGCATGATCGGATGTACGGATGTATGGATGTATGGATGTATGGATGGATGGGTGTATCGAAGGATGGATGTTCGAATGTTTGGATTTATGGATATATGGATGGTGGATGTATGGATGTATGTATGGATGTATGTAAGGTTGTCTGTATGGGTGTATGTTTGGTTGAATGTATGGGTGCATGTATGGTTGTATGCATTGATGTATGTATGGTTGTATGGATGGATGGCTGT
>NW_016975424.1:9890-10153 GCF_001483705.2 Eufriesea mexicana | reverse complement strand
TGATTGACTTTCGTGCTACACACCGATGTTCGGTGGATATCTGCGATCTAATGTGCTATAATATGCTCTGCTTGGCTCTGGGGTGGCCAGTAAATGTGGTCCCATCTCGTTAGATTTAGTGAGATTACCTTTCGTTCGTTCAGGATCGGATGGATCGCTTTGGATTTCTTCCACATTTGTGCTGTACATTGCTATTTGGTGAACTTCTGTGCTCTATATTGCTCTACCGTAACCTGCACGACTCTGGGGTCGAGCAATAGTGG
>NW_016975424.1:0-1111 GCF_001483705.2 Eufriesea mexicana | reverse complement strand
CTACGTTTGATATTGTTTGGCTTGTGTAGCTTCGACTTCTCCGCTATACGCAGCGATTCTATTGATTTCTGCGCTCTACTGTCGTGTAACATGTTCTGATTGGCACTGGTGGCTCCAGCAATAGTGGTGGTGGCATGATAGGTTTTTTTATGTTACGTTTGGTTATGTTAGGTCTGGATAGGTTTGGTCCTGATAGTCATGACTTTTGTGATATACACTGCTACCCGCTGGAATTCTGCGCTCCGCTCTGCTCAAGTATGCTCTACATTGTTCTGGGGATGCCAGAAATTGGGTTCTGCTCTCTTTAGGCTTAGTTAGGCTAGCTTTGGCTAGGTTAGGTTACGTCAGGTTAAGTTAGGATATCTCCAACTTCTGTGCTATACGCTGCTGTTTGGTACATTTCTACGCTCCAGTCTCCCCTAGCATGATCCGCTAGGCGATGGGGAGGCCAGCAATTGTGTCCTAGGGACGTTAGATTATGTTACGTTTGGTTAGGTTAGAGTAGGACAACTTAGACTTTTATCATGTACAGGGCTATTCGGTGTATTCGTTCGCTGCACATAGCTCTACCATACACTGCTCGACTCTCTGGAGTCCAGCAATAAAACTCGTGGCACGGTAAGTTTGGTTAGGTTACGTTTGGTTATGTTACGACTGTTAAGGCTACGAGAGGATGGATTTGACTTTTGTGCTGTAGACAGCTGTTCGGCGTAATTCTCCGCTCTTCTATGCACTAACATGCTCTGCATGTCTCTGGGGTGGTCAGCAATTGTGGTCGGGTCCCGTTAGGTTAAGTTGGTTACCTTTGGCTGTATTACATGTGGAAAGGTCAGGATAAGATCTCCTTGACTTTTGCTCTATACACTGCTATTCAGTGGATTTCTACCCTCTAAGTTGCGCTACTATACTCTGCTCGACTCTGGGGTGGCCAGTAATAGTGGTCTCGGAACGCTAGGCAGAGGTAGGCTACGTTTGGATAGGTTATGGTAGCCCTTGCTTGGTTTGGATAGCCTTGACCTCGCGCTATACACTGCGATTCTGCGGATTACTGGCCTCTACGCTCCTCCAACATGCTCTGCCTGCATGTGAGAAGGGCAGCAGTAGTGGTCGC